>NW_025421995.1:0-199475 GCF_011764305.1 Mustela putorius furo
AAAAATTGTTTTAAAACAAAAAACAAATGGTTAGAAGAGCTTTTAAGAGGGGCACACTGGGGTGGCTCAGTTGGTTTAAAGCCTCTGCCTGTCCAGCGTCAGGTCATGATCTCAGGGTGCCCTGGGATCATGCCCCCGCATTGGCAGCTCTGTCCGTGGTGGGGAGCCTGCTTCCTTCTCTCTCTCTCTGTCTGCCTCTCTGCCCCCCCTAAAACCCCCCTGTTTTTTTTTTTTGGGGGGGTTATTCTCTGTCAAGTAAATAACTAAATGCTTTTAAAAAATAAAATAAAAGAGCTTTAAAAAAACAACAAACAATGGTGAGAAATCCTTTTTTTTTTGCTTTTTGTTTTTTTAGAGGATTTTTATTTATTTTATTTCAGAGATCCCAATTAGGCAGAACTGCAGGCAGAGAGAGGAAGGGAAGCAGGCTCAAAAACCTGCTGAGCAGAGAGCCCAATGCGGGACTCGATCCCAGGACCCTGAGATCATGACCTGAGCCGAAGGCGGGTAGCTTAACCCACTGAGCCACCCAGTACGCCCCAATGGTGAGAAATCTTAACCTCTGGTGCACCGTCGTAAGAATGTAAAATGGGTACCACTATTATGGAAAACAGTATGGCAGTTCCCTCACAAAATTAAAAATAGAATTAAACGTATGATGCAGCAAACTCCACCTCTGACTATATCCTCAAACGGACTGAAAGCAAGGAGTCAAAGAGATGTTTGTAACTATGTCTATATCAACATTATTGACAATAGCCAAAAAGTGGGAGGCAACTGAAATATGCATCAACAGATGAAACTGATAAACAAATGTCCCATATAAACATAAACAAGTCACAATGAAATGGAGCGCCTGGCTGGCTTAGAAGGAAAACCACGCAACTCTTGATCTGGAGGTTGGGAGTTTGGATCCCCATGTTGGGTGTGGAGATAAAAAGAAAAAAAAAAAACACCTAAACTAAAAAAAAAAACAACAACAAAACATATAATGAATATATTATTCAGCCTCAAAAAGGAATGAAATTCTGACACACATAGTACATCATGGATGAAGGTACCTAAAGTAGTCAAATTTATAGATAGTGGGTTGCCAAAGGCAGAGGAGAGGAGAGAATGGGGAGTTAGGTTGTTTAATGGGTATACAGAGTTTCCATTTTGCAGGATGAAAAATGTTCGGGAGAAGGATGGTGGCCATAGTTGCCATGGCAGTGTGAATGTGCTTAATGACCCTGAAACTGGTATCCTGTAAAAATGGTCAAAAACGCTGAATTTTTATGTTAAATATATCTTAACATTTTTTTTAAATGGGAAAGAAAAGAAAAAGAAAATTCTAATGGTAGCAGAGAATGAATGTGATGGATTCGAATCGGAGAAAAACTTTTTGAAGGCCATTTTTCCATATCCATGGGATTTTGGACAGTCTACTGCAATTAAGTCTCCTTTTATATTGACTCAAGGATATACCCAAGGACACAGTAGAGAGACTGTAGGGCTTATTTCAGTGACATAATGAAAGCCTACACGGAAAAAAATGCTGCAGTGGTGCTATAGGCAAAAAATGGCAATGAAATTAGTCTGAAAGGACTTGGTTTTTTGTTTTGGCTTTGTTTATGGTTTTATAATTATTTATTTATTTTATTTATTTGAGAAAGAGAGAGAGAATGTGCGTGTGAGCTGGGGATGGGGGGAGAAGCTGAGAGGGAGAGAGACAGACAGACAGAGAATGTCTGCAGACTCCCTGTTGGTGTGTGGAGCCCATGCAAGGCTCCATCTTGGGACGGACCTTTGAGATCATGACCTGAGCTGGAATCAAGAACTGGATGTTTAACTGACTGAGGCCACCCAGCACCCCAGTCTAAAAGACTTTGAAAGAAATTTTTTACCTGCTTTGTCTAGAAATGAGTTATACACAACTATTTAGGGGAAACACTGTAAAAAAAGTTATTTAATAAAAAAATTTTTTTTTAAGTAATCAGTATGCCCAAGGTGGGGCTGGAACTCACAATCTCAAGGTCAGGAGCTTCATGTTCTACTACTGAGCTAGCCAGTGTACCCACCCCTGAAACGTTGTATTTTCAAGTCATTTTACTGATTGTTCAAATTTATTATTTAGTACCTTCACTGACCCAGCAAAAAGTATCCGTTGTCCCTTGCTAGTTTTTTCTACGTGTGTCTGACTCTATGAGCTACAAACTTTTTAGAGATCATGAATTGTAGATGAGTAAAAAGAAAAACATTAAAGAAAAATTTACATACATGAACAAAATAACCAGTATATAAAAAGGGGCCCTAATTTAAACTGGAGAATCAGAGAGACCTTTCCAATAAAGTAATATTTCATCAGTTATCTGAAGGATAAATGTGTTAGCTGGCTAAAGAATGGGCAGAAAACCATTTTAAGTTAGAAGGAGCAACAGCCAACAAGTACGATGACCAGAGGCAGGAAATAATTTGGTGGGTTTGAGGAACTGAAAAGGAGTTGGTGTGCAGTGAGTAAGGTGGAAAGTGGTATAAAATGAAGTTGTGAGGGAAGCAGGGGCCAGAGCATGTGGGGTCAGGATAGGCAAAGTGGATTGTATTGCAAGTACATTGGGAAGCCCTTGAGGGTTTTTAGTGCAGGGATAAGGAGATCCACGTGGCAGATTCCTCTGGCTGCTGTCTAATGAAAAAGCACAGAACAGGTGAAACGAAGAGCCCCCATGGAAGGCGGTGTGGTGGTCCAGGTGAGAGCTGATGGAGGCATCACTGAGGTGGGTCACAGGGGGTGGTACAAAAAAGCAGATGGGGGGTGCCTGGGTGGCTCAGTGGGGTTAAGCCTCTGCCTTCAGCTCGGGTCATGATCTCGGGGGTCCTGGGATCGAGCCTCACATTGGGCTCTCTGCTGGCGGGGAGCCTGCTTCCTCCTCTCTCAGACTGCCTCTCTACCTACTTGTGATCTCTGTCTGTCAAATAAATAGATAATTAAAAAAAAAAAAAAAAGCAGATGGATCTTCGGTTTTTTTAGGTTTGGAGGTAGACTCCATAGGACTTGGCTATGAAACAGGGACAAGAGGGGGGATGTCAGGAATGATTCACAGGTTTTTTGAACAGCCACTGAGATTCTGGCTCCTAATTCCAGTGGGTGGGGTTTTTTTCCCACCAAGCAATTCTTGGACACTAAGCTGGGTATCCTACAATGTAACTCAGTTTTGACACTTTCCATCTAGAGATAGCCTAAGATTCCACAGGTTAAGGGTTCAGTCCTACCAGATAGTCTTCCACCCCCATCCCCCACACACACACACTTCAGAGGCTAGTCACAAGCTCAGGTTATCACCTGTGCTTCTGACCAACGCATTTCAGATTAGAGGTTCCAATGATCTCTTCCTTGGTTTTGATTAATTTGCTAGAGCAGCTCACAGAACTTAGAGAAACATTTTACTTAACTAGATTACCAGTTTATTATAAAAGAATATAACTCAGGAACAGCCAGATGGAAGAGATGGGGTAGGGGAAGAGCAAGGTGCTTCATGCCCTCGGAAGGTGCTTCATTGCCCATGAGGGGGGGCCGGGCATCCACTCTCCCCCACATCTCCATTGCTTCATCCAAAAGCTCTCTGGCCCAGTCCTCTTGGGTTTTTTATGGAGGCTTCACTACATATGCATGATTGATTAAACCATTGGCAATTCGTGACTGAGTCAACCTCCAAGCCCTCTCCCCTCCCAGAGGTAATGGTGGGAGGGGGCGTCTGGGTAGCAGGAGGTGAGACTTGAAGTTCCAACCCTCTAATCACCTGGTTGGTTCTCCTGGCAACCAGCTCTCCCTCCTTAGGGGGCAAGCAAAATCCACCTCATTAACATAACAAGAGACACCTCTGCTGCTGTCAACATTTAGGATATTCCAAAGTTTTTAGGAAGTCTATGCCAGGAATAGGAACAAAGGCCAAACATATACTTCTTATTCATCACAATATCACATGAACTTGCTGATAGTGGTCACTATGGTACTACCTGTAATCCCCAGCTAATGTGAGTTAGGGAATATAGTACAAGTTTCTAGATTTCCTTTTTTGGTTGTCATCAGTTGTTCTTGTCTCATATGGACTAGTCTGTACCATCATATACACTTTTGGGTTTAGGGTGCTTATCAATTATTAGAACATAAAAAAATCTTTTTTTTTTTTTTCCTGTTCTTCACTGCCGGGTCATTCTTGTATATAAATGTGCTTTTGTTGAAGTAGTGTGCTGAGAGAAGTCCTCTCTGAAAGGGCTGTACTATTTGGGCAACTTTCTGATTCCTAGTGTATCTGTGGAATGTCCTTCCTCGTACAGCTATTAGAACATTTGTTTAGACATCCTTCCAATGATCTGGCAGTTACTGCATTTTTTTTTTTAAGATTTTATTTATTTATTTGACACAGAGAGATCACAAGTAGGCAGAGAGGCAGGCAGAGATAGAGATAGGGGGAAGCAGGCTCCCCGCTGAGCAGAATGCAGAGGCTTAACCCACTGAACCACTCAGGCAGTCCAGTTAACTGCATTTCTAAGAGCTTAATCAACAGTCACCATGTTGTTACCCACTCTTTGATTTAAATTTTTTTTAAAGATTTTATTTATTTATTTGTCAGAGAGAGAGGAGCGAGAGTGAGCACAGGCAGACAGAGTGGCAGGTAGAGGCAGAGGGAGAAGCAGGCTCCCCGCCAAGCAAGGAGCCCAATGTGGGACCCGATCCCAGGATGCTGGGATCATGACCCGAGCTGAAGGCAGCTGCTTAACCAAGTGAGCCACCCAGGTGTCCCTTTGATTTAAATTCTTAAAATAAGGATGGAATATATGAATAACCCTACATTTAAAAGCAAATGAGATTGATATTATATTAAATTTTCAACTTGTTGTTCCCACATCACATAGATAGTATATATTCAGAAGCCACACCCAACGTGGGGCTCAAACTCACAACCCAAGATCAAGAGTCACATGTTCTACTGACTGAGCCAGCCAGGAGTCCCTGGACTTTTCCTATTAGTTGTAGGAGATATTTATATGATGTCAACCCTTCATCAGAAGGTTTGCAAATATTTTCTCTCATTCTGTAGGTTGTGTTTTCATTTTGTTTATTGTTTCTTTTGCTATACAGAAGGTTTTTAGTTTGATGTAGTCAGTGTTATGCCTGAGTTTTCAAGTCCAAGAGACCACCAAGGAGCCAACACCGATGTAAATACACGAGGGTTTATTCAGCAAGCTTAAGCTTGGGCCCAAGTATACCCGACACAGTGGAGTAGGGACTTAGACCCCGAACCAGACTACAGTCAGAGTTTTTACAGTTTTACAGTCAGAGCAGGGGTGTCAGTAGGTGATTGGGCCATGACTTCTAGCCCTATGTTCCTATTTTTCCTTTTTCTTTCTGACATGACCTACTACAACATCAAGCCATGTTATTCCTGACATGAGTCATTACAACGATAAGCCAGCCTATTCCTGATTGATCATTGTGTTTGCTCCAGTCAGTCTTCCTGGAGCCAGGGGTCATTTACCAGTCCCAGAGACCTAAGATGGCTGCCAGGGCCAAGATGGCCATACTTATGTCAAGGTTTGGGATGGGTACAGCCTTGTTTTTCTTGGCCTCCACAGTCAGAGATTGTCTTATTTTTTCTTGGTAAATACTAGTCTCAAAAACTCACTGTGAGGGGCACCTGAGTGGCTCAGTCAGCTAAGCGTCTGCCTTTGGCTCAGGTCATGATCCCAGGGTCCTGGGATGGAGCTCCAAATCGGGCTTCTTGCTCAGCAGGAAGTCTGCTTCTCTCTCTCCCTCTGCCTGTTGCTCACTCTACTTGTGGTCTCTCTCTCTCTCTCTCTGTTAAATAAATAAGTAAAATCTTTAAAAAACAAAAGAAAAAAAATCCTTACCTTGAACTACAAATAATGATGCAAAAGACAAATAACAAATTAAGAAAAAGGACTCTCAACATTTGACAGATAAATGGCTAATTTCTTTAATATACAAAGAACTCTTACTCATCACTAAGACAAAGACCATCAACTGCATAGAAATATGTGCAAAGATGATAGAGTGAGATACTGGAAAGAAATAGAGTAGTCAACTGCCATGAAAGTGTATTAATATGTACAATAAAGGAGCTACAAATTAAACAATAATGATATAATTTTTCTTATATCAAACTGACAAAATTTAACAGGTTAATAATACTTTGTGAATAAAGTTGTGGATGAACAGATATAATATAGTTATTCCCTGCTTTTTACAAGTTTCCATTATGCTACCTAGCTTGTATGGAAGACCTACATTAATACATGCTTTCACTAACCAAAAAAACCCAAAGAGGATTTTTGCTTTAACAAAAAAAAAGAGATAGAGAAAAGATAACATCTAGCGTTTGTTTTGCAGTGAGCCATTACAGCCCAGCAGCAGACATGGGGAGCAGAGAGGATGGCCCTGCCAGACTCCTTCCTTGAGAACCACACCCAGCACCTCAGCATAACCTGCCAAAGCTCTGAACTGTGTCTGTGAGCCTCTGTGCTCTATCTCAATTTGTTTTGGGCATCTCTTGACAAGATATGCTCTAAGAGATCAGAATAGCCTAAGAGAAGTTATTTTGGGGGGCTCCTTGGGCGGGTCTGAGGATGATAAAAAGTTTTTCCATGTACATTAATGGTAATTGCTTCTTTGCTTTATGCAATTGCTGCTTAAGAAAGTTTCACTGGACTGTTCTACTCTCAGGAGAGGGGGAAGCCTCATACGTTGTTGGAAGAGAAATGAAATCAATCTCTTTCGACAGTGATCTGGCAAGATTTATCGAAATAGTGAGCTTGTACTTCTCTGTGTAAAAATTTCATTTACACCATATTCTATGAGTCCTTAATAATACAAATACAATGAACTCAATTACTCCAGAATTTAAGGTCAAATGGATATAAAGTCTGTGGCCCCAGCAAGGTATTTATGCTTTTCTCTCTAACCCAAGTCATAGCTGGTTCCTTCTAAACATATCGGCTAGCTTTGCCATTATGAACCTACAGAGATTCAGAAATTCTATTTAGAAAATGATAGTATGTCTTGAATTTCCTCCTAAAATATTTCTCCCTGATGGGACATTATTCAAATGAGGCAGAAAGAATGCGGGACAAAACAAGTGTTGTTGCAAGGATAATGAACTGATATTGAAAGGTCCCCCAGTAATGGGTCCGTGATTAAAGGAGCAAGGCTGATACGAAGCGAAGGTCAAGCAAAGCTTTATTTTGCGCCAAGCATCGAGAATCAAACCGAACATTCGGGGCCTCGCCTCTTATAGACAGGGTGACCCCTCTCTGCTTCACAGACTGGCCTTTAAGGGCAAAGGCCATGTGGTTGGGCCTGGCCACGCCAATGAGACTGTAACACACAGAAAGCTACACCAGTCATGCTAGGTCACACATAAGTGACCAGCTGAATTACAAGTTACCCTATAGTAGACACTTGAACTAGCCTATCACCTTGGTAAGAATTGGCGCCCAAAAGGCTCCCAAAGGGTGAGGCCCATACTCCTTGGTAACTAGGAAGACAGTATGCGCCCCCCCTCATTGGATGTCTCCACCTGGCCTGACCCACCCTTGTATTTGGGCTTTGTTACCTGGTACTGGTTTTACTTGTTTTTAAGTAAGTCTCCTGGGGGGAAGGGAGGAAGGGACAGTTTAAGTTTTACTGCATAAACAACAAAATGGCTGTTTAATACAAGATGGAGTCGCTCTGGCTAAATAGGCCCTTACAATATGATTACAGAGATACCTGAGGTGGTTTCTGGGCCACATGGTGGGTCCAGATTCTACTGCTCAGATTTGTATGCTTAAATTAAAAAAAAAAAAAAAAAAAAAGAGGGCGCCTGGGTGGCTCAGTGGGTTAAAGCCTCTGCCTTCAGCTCAGGTCATGATCTCAGGGTTCTGGGATTAAGCCCCACGTCGGGCTCTCTGCTTGGCAGGGAGTCTGCTTCCCTTCCTCTCTCTCTTTCTGCCTCTCTGCCTACTTGTGATCTCTGCCTGTCAAATAAATAAAATCTTAAAAAAAAAAAAAAGAATTAAATTTTACCAGCTTTCTCAAGAGATAATTAGGGACTGGGATACCAATCATCTTCCAACCTATATCCACAAAACAGAATGCTAGTTTTATAACTCACACTAGACTATATACCAAGGATGGTAAACAGACCTGACTTCACACAGCACCATCTCTTGCTTAAAAATAGCAGAAGCCGCCATCTTACCCTCCCACCTTTCTCGTTTGTCTTTCCTGACTGTTTTTCTTTCTTGTGGGTAGGTGCATTTAGAAGACCAATTTACAAGTCCGAAGGCTGCTGAGCAAGCACAAAGTTAAAGCAATGAAAACTGGATGCTTTTGGAAGGAATTTCTAGCACTGAAGAGGATCAATGAATTGACCTTCCACATTTTAAAAGAATTTCTTTCTAAAAAGCTGGGCCATGGGGTGCCTGGGTGGCTCAGTGGGTTAAAGCCTCTGCCTTCAGCTCAGGTCATGATCTCAGGGTCCTGGGATAGAGCCCCGCATCTGGCTCTCTCCTCCGCAGGGGGCCTTCCTCCTCCTCTCTCTCTCTGCCTGCCTCTCTGCCTACTTGTGATCTCTGTCTGTCAAATAAATAAATAAAATATTAAAAATAAATAAATAAAAATAAAATAAAAAATAAAAAGCTGGGCCATGAGTCAATAATCACAACACCTTTTCTCTTCTCAGTGAAGGAGAAATACAGGCACAGATACACTTGAATTGCACAGGTCCACTTCGAGAAAGTGAGCGATATATATATATATTTTTTAAATAAATACAGTACTGTACTTTATGTGTAGTTTCTCTTCCTTATGATTTTCTTAATACCATTTTCTTTGGCTTACCTTATTATAATAATACTATATATAATACATATATAACACAAGACATATGTTAATCAACTGCTTATGTTTTCAGGAAGGCTTCTGGTCAACCGTAGGTTATCAGTAGTTAAGTTTTTGGGGAGTCAAAGGTTATATGTGGATTTTCAACTGCACAGGGCTCAGCACCCCTAAACCCCACTGAGAAAGAACCAGCTGTCACCTCAACTGCCTCTATTTGACCTTAATCTTTAGTCTCTGATTGTTTCATTCTGTCTTATCTTTTTTTTTAAGTTTATTTACTTATTTATTTAAGTAATCTCTACACCGAACATAGGATTTATTTTTTTTTTAAAGATTTTATTTATTTATTTGCCAGAAAGAGAGAGAGAGAAAGCGAGCGAGCACAGGCAGGCAGAGTGGCAGCAGAGGCTGAGGGAGAAGCAGGCCTCCCGCCGAGCAAGGAGCCCGATGTGGGACTCGATCCCAGGACGCTGGGATCATGACCTGAACTGAAGGCAGCCGCTTAACCAACTGAGCCACCCAGGCATCCCCCAACATGGGATTTAAACTCACAAACTGGAGATCAAGACATGCATGCTCTCCTGACTGAGCTAGCCAGGTGTCCCTCTGGCTTGTGTTTTAACTCAGGCAAAAGACCCAAGAGGCAAAGCATCCTGGGGTGGGAACCAGAACTACCCCTCAAGCAATAAGGACTGCCTGATGCTGCAAGACCCCTCATGATTGACCTCCAGACAATGATCAACCTGACCTTTCCTGCCCACCTGCAGGTACCTACTGACCTTTGTCCCACATTTTCCATATATAAAAATAGAAGTGTTTTCAGGACTTTTGAAGACAGTTTTTGGAACACTAGTCCACTGTCTTCCTGGTATTGGCCTCACTGAAATAAATTCTTCTCTTGTTTCCCCACCACTTGTCTCTCTGCCTTTGGATTTTGTCATTGGTGAGTGGCTGAACCTAGCCTGTTTGAGACCTTGGGAGCCAAGCGCTCTTGCTCCTCTGCACCCCAGTTATACAATGCTATACAAGGCTCAGCTGCAGTTAAATAAAATCAGGCTCAATGATTGCATTTTATCTGCCCAAAATTGATAGTGCCCATGCATTTTTTTTTTCAAAATATAGTAAAAGAACTACTGGAAAGAGGGTGAACACCTTTGCTCATCATGGAATGAAGTTAGGTGCTTGTTTCAAAAGTTGGTAATGTGTTCCATGAAAGGGGGTTTATGCAAAATGACTCCAAAGGCAAAAGGAGCAGTAAGTCTAAAGAAAAAAACTGGTAGGTCCAGCTTGACAAGAAACGGTTTATGAAGGGGCTTAAGGACAGAAGTATGTCTTTGGCAGTAAGACAAGTAGATTTCTGCAATCCCATCTCCTTTTTTTTTTTTTTTAAAGATTTTTATTTATTTGTTAGAGAGAGAGAGATACAGAGCGCAAGCACAGGCAGACAGAGTGGCAGGCTAGAGGCAGAGGGAGAAGCAGGCTCCCTGCCGAGCAAGGAGCCCGATGTGGGACTCGATCCCAGGACGCTGGGATCGTGACCTGAGCTGAAGGCAGCCGCTTAACCAACTGAGCCACCCAGGCGTCCCCCCCCCTTTTTTTTTTTAAGGTTTTATTTATTTATTTGACAGAGAGAGAGATCACAAGTAGGTAGAGAGGCAGGCAGAGAGAGAGGAGGAATCTGAGCAGAGAACCCAATGTGGGGCTTGATCCCAGGACCCTGAGACCATGACCTGAGCCGAAGGCAGAGGCTTAACCCACTGAGCCACCCAGGCACCCCCAACCCTATCTCCTTTAAGACATATTTTTATAGCCTGGAGGTTGGGGAGTCCTCGCTGGGGGGGGGCGGGTTGGGGCTACCTAGGACTACACAGGAGGTGGAATAAGTGTCACAGTCAGACCTCCAGCGATCAAAGACATTTTGCCCTGAGGGTGTACTTAAGGGTGAGGTTAAGGAAAGGAAAGAATAGTGGGTTGGGGGCGGGGATTGCTATGCCCAAAGAGGCTTCAGTCACAGAATGCAATGCTTAAGAAGAACTCTCAATACTGTACTTCATTGTGTCTATGACTTTCAAAGACTGGGCTCTTTTCCGAAGACCTTAGAATGGGGAATTGGCCTCAGGACCAAATGTTTCACTTAAAGTGAATGACTTTAATGTAAAATATTGTTAACTTTTCCAAACCTTTGAAACAGTTGTTGGTAACTTGCTCAGGGGCTCCCATTACTGTATCATCAGGGTATCTTTCTCTGAAAATGACTGGCGAGGTAAAAATTTGTCCCACATTGTGCAGTCATCTAATTAACAGGTCACTTTATTCAGTTTTTTAAAAAGAGATTTGAGAGAGAGAGACACAGAGCATGAAAGGGGAGAGGGTCAGAGGGAGAAACAGACTCCCCATGGGGCTGGGAGCCTGATGCAGGACTAGGTCCCCAGATTCTGGGATCATGAGGCAGTTGCTTAACCGACTGAGCCACCTAGGTGCCCCAATTTATTCAGTTTTAATTGTTAAAAATATGTGTACTATTGTAACGCTTTAGGTTTTACCCTAAAATACATAAGCCTATTATATAAGTGAATTCATTTGCTAATAGAGTATATTTAGGGGAATCGGTGTGGCTCAGTCGGATAAGTGGCTGTATTCAGCTGGGGTCATGATCTCAGTCTCCTGGGATGGAGCCCAGACAGTGGGCTCCCTGCTCAGAGAGGGTCTGCTTCTCCCTCTCTCTGCTCCTCGCCCTGCTCGTGCTCTCTTGCTCATGCACACAAGCTCTCTCTTAATAACTAAAATCTTAAAAAAAAAAAAAATTGAAACCTTTCCTAGAGAACTGTAGGATTTGGCTGTGGTAACTTTTATTAGACGGTGCTCCTTTTCTTTTCTCCGTTGAAGTAACTGTCGCGGCTGGTGCGACAAATCGAACAGAACATGAGGGTAAGAAGTTGGTGAAAAGAAATTAAGAGACAAAGAGATGGGGGCAGGAGGAGCACTGAGGAGGATGTCCAATAGTGCCGATTTTATTCCACATCTTACAAGCATTTATAAGGCAGATCACAATAGAAGGAGTAATAATACATCGGCATCTAGTCAGACGACCGCAAGTGTCTAGAACAAGTCTTAAATTAACTATAAACAAATCTCGTGATGCCAGGTAGTCACGGCTAATGCCATTAGCTACTATTGATGCAAGACAATCAACCAGGGAGTGGGTTATGGGAAGTACAGGAACAACAAGGACCAACTAAGAATTCATGACCCTGACTACATTGTTCCCTTCTGAGCATGTGGGAAGTCACGTAGGCGAGCACACGACACGTAGCACAGACCCTTCCTCAGTGTTACTCAACTTTCCTGTCCTTAACCCCTTATCAAGGCGTCCGGACTTTAAAGGAGATGCAAGTTGGGGCCTGGTTTGATCCATGACTCCAACCACGCCGTAGCCTCCAACAAATAACTATGATAGGATGTTGGTAAATGGTCTTTTAAAAATAAAAATTTGGGGGGTCACGTGGGCGACTCAGTTTGTTGAGTGTCCAACTCTTGGTTTCAGCTTAGGTCATGCATGGTCTTAGGGTCATGAGATCAAGCCACATGTCAGGCTCTATGCTCAGTGCTGAGTGGGTGTGAGAGTCTCTCCCTCTGCCCTTCCTCCCACTTGTATGCATACACTCTCTCTCTCTAAAATAAATAAACTCTTGAAAAATAAAGATAAAAAACTTTGGATTAAAAGGAAAACCAAACTTCTGTATTTTTGTTACCACTAAATAATGCTTTTGTAAATTTGAATGGAAAACCACCTGTATATATTGCTTTTGGGTTGCAGTTATGTCCTTAAGCTTAATTTAAAATATACTACTTAATAAGGGGCGCCTGGGTGGCTCAGTGGGTTAAGCCGCTGCCTTCGGCTCAGGTCATGATCTCAGGGTCCTGGGATCGAGTCCCACATTGGGCTCTCTGCTCAGCAGGGAGCCTGCTTCCCTCTCTCTCTCTCTCTGCCAGCCTCTCTACCTACCTGTGATCTCTCTCTGTCAAATAAATAAATAAAATCTTTAAAAAAAATAAATAAAATATACTACTTAATAAAAATTTCATGAAAGATGAATTCCAATAATCAAAAAATAAATACATTTCGAAGCTAGAATTTGGTGTAATATATATCAACAGTGTGGAATAGTAAAAGGTATAACATAACTTCTTTAAAATTTGAAACATCTTTCTTCTTTCAATTTTTTATTTATTTGACAGGCAGAGATCACAAGTAGGCATAGAGAGAAGAGGAAGCCGGCTCCCCGCTGAGCAGAGAGCCCGACGTGGGGCTCGATCCCAGGACCCTGGGATCATGACCTGAGCTGAAGGCAGAGGCTTTAATCCACTGAGCCACCCAGGCGCCCCTAAAATTGGAAACATCTTATGAATATTTCATGCTTTAGATACTCTGCCAATATTTAGCATACTGGTTTTATTGATAGTGAATATTTAATGCCATTTAGTAGCACTGTGGTTTAAATAATTTTGTCTTGGAAACAAAGTTTCTTTTCTAATTCTATTATTTATGTATGTATGTAGGTCGCACACCCTAGCATGAAGCTTAGGGTGGGGCTTGAGCTCACAACCCTGAGATCAAGACCTGAGCTGAGACCAGGAGTTGAATGCTTAACTAAGTGACTCACCCAGGGACCCTTCTATCAGTCTGTCTTGAAGAAAAGTTTTTCCATTTTGAAGCTTTTGTGTCCCACCCCCAAATAATAAATTTACTTTGCCTTGTACAAAATAACTATAGAATTAAAAAAAATTCTTTTTAAAGACTTCATTCATTTGACAGAGAGAGGCAGGCAGGCAGAGGCAGAGGAAGAAGCAAATTCCTGGCTGAGCAGGGAGGCCAAGGCGGGAATTGATCCTAGCACCCCCGGATCATGACCTGAGCTGAAGGCAGATGATTAACTGACTCAACCACCCAGGTGCCTCCCCCCACCGCCCCGCATTCTTTTAAAGCAATCCTTACACCCAATGTGAGGCTCGAACTCACAACGCTGAGATCAAGAGTTGGATGCTCCACCAACAGAGCCAGGCAGGTGCCCCCTGTCCAAATTTATTTAACAAGTGTTTTCTGTGTGAGCCACCATGCTAAGCACCTTGCATACTGCATCTCATTTAAAGTTCTAACTCACAGGAGCATTATTATCATTCCGACTTTACAGGGGCATTCTTGGGGCCCTTGCCTGATAAGAGCTAGAGTTGGGAGCTCACCAGGTATTTCTGCAGCAAAGCTTAAAGCGGCTGCGTGCGTTCTGTCCTAGGGCTGTGCCATCTTTAGTCCCGAGGTCTGGTGATTACATTTAGAGATGTATTTATAATACTGCCGGGATCCAAATTCTAGGTCAGTTTTCCAGTGCCAGGTTTTTCAATATTTTCTGACAGCCTTTGTCGAATTCCTGCACAAATTGTGCCCAATTTAGTTGCATATTAAAGCTGGACTAGATACTGAAATTGGCCCTCACCAAACAGCTGTTAGCGAATGCCATCGTGATTCGAATGCCAACTATATGCAAGTGACATATGCTTGCTACAATACTTAGTTTAGTTGTTTTTTTGTTTTTTTAAAATTTGTTAAGTTTTTAAGTAAGCTTCACACCCAGCATGGGGCTTGAACTCACAAACCTGAGATCAAGAGTTGCATGCTTTATTGACTGAGCCAGCCAGGCGCTACCAATACTTAGTGGTTTGAGTTGGATAATTGAAGATTGGTGTGGCCCAATTCAAGTTGCTTACTCTTTGGTCATGATTGAAAACTGAAGAATGTGGTCGTGTCCCTAAACAGAGGTCCATTTCATTTGCTTGCTTCTTCTGAGTAGATAGAAACAAGTTCAAGCTCACTACTGTCCTTGTTGCCTTTTCTCTTCCAAAATTCTCAGCTTTTGCTTTCGTTTTTGTCTTTGAATAATTACAAAATCCAGCCTTCAAAAATAGCATTATCACATATGTGCGCTCCAAATGTATGAGCATTTGTCACAATCAGTCATTTGAAAGGGACACATGCATGGGTATTTGCTACTTGAAAATCATCACATGTAATTGTTTGCTGGATCCTTAACCCTATTACTTTCAGAGGTTGTTAAATTCTTTCATACTTTGCAATTTTAAAGTGTTGAAGCAGAGTTCTCTATTAGTTGATCATCTCTTTAGGGTGGATTCTGAGCATTTTGAGTCGGAGTGCTAGCCGCATCAATACAGAGGATCCAGTCTGCACTCATCCCGTTCCTCTGCAGAATAGCTCAGCTCACTGGGCTAATGGCTAACATATCCCTGAAGGACGGCATTCATTCCTGTGGAAGACAGTATGAAGAGTGCCCCCTAGAGGATGCAGTACTCTTCCCAATACCAGGAAGGAAGCACAGGGGCAAGGCCCAGGTCACTCACTACAGTTAGCTCTCTTCCTTCCTTCCTAGCCCTCTGAAAGCTTTCAGAATTTTTTTCCTTCATCTTTTTTTTTTCTTTTTTTAATGTCAAGGGTTCCTACATTAAAATACGAGGAGGGTCAATTCTACATTTGTCAGATTTACACTGGGCAGTATTGCCATTCTGTCCTTAGTTGATGATCATTGAGTGTTCTTCTGTCAACTCCTTGGCAGGTCCTGCCAGCTGAAGAGAAGAGCCAGGGTGGGAATGGGGACATTGTCCTGGGAAGCAGTTCTCATGAGGGACAGCAGCAGGGCTGCCCTAAGATTGTACGCTCCGTTCTAGAAATAGGGTATGAAATTGGAATGGGGTTGTTAGGGAACATATGACTAAAAGACAAATATACTCCGAATTCCATTATAGTCCCAAACTATTATCTATCTAAAAGAAGACAGATGAAAGTAAAGTGTGACTCTTGGTAGTTCCATCATTTAAAAAGCAATTAAATTTCCCTTTTTTTTTTTTTTTTTAAGTATTTATTTATCTGAGGGATGGGTGTAAAGAAACTGAGCAGGGAAGGGGCAGAGGGAGAGGGAGAGAGAACCTCAAGCAGACAGTGCTGAGCTCAGAGCCAAGGTGGGGCTCCATCTCATGACTCTGAGGTCATGACCTGGTCTGAAAAAAAGATTTGGGGGCGCCTGGGTGGCTCAGTGGGTTAAAACTTCTGCCTTTGGCTCCGGTCATGATCCCAGGGTCCTGGGATGGAGCCCAGCATCAGGCTCTCTGCTTGGCAGGGAGCCTGCTTCCCTTCCTCTCTCTGTGCCTGCCTCTCTGCCTACTTGTGATCTCTGTCTGTCAAATAAATAAATAAATAAAATCTTTAAAAAAGAAAAGAAGATTCGTATGCTCAACTGTCTGAGCCACCCAGGGGGCCTACTTCCATTCTTATAATAAATAAAAATGTTAAGAATCAACAGCCACTGGGTGGCTCAGTGGGTTAAGCCGCTGCCTTCGGCTCAGGTCATGATCTCAGGGTCCTGGGATCAAGTCCCGCATCGGGCTCTCTGCTCAGCAGGGAGCCTGCTTCCTCCTCTCTCTATCTCTCTGCCTGCCTCTCTGCCTACTTGTAATCTCTGTCTGTCAAATAAAATAAAATCTTTAAAAAAAAAAAAAAAGAATCAACACATTCAGGTCCCTGCTCCTTGATCCCCTTGGCTGTAGGCTAGGGACTGAGGCAGCTTGGAGATGGTAGATCACAGCTCTTCAGGTCAGTGAGAATGAATGGCCTCCAATAAAACTCCATTGCAAAAAATGGGAGAAGAACAATGTGAAGAGTACAAACGTTGAGGAGGTAGAGCCCAAATAGTTTGTGGTAGAAAATGTCCTAGACTGGGGTGCCTGGGTGGGTCAGTCCGCTAAGCAGCTGCCTTGGGCTCAGGTCATGATCCCAGGGTCCTGGGATGGAGCCCCATGTTGGGCTCCCGGTTCCACAGGGAGTCTGCTGTAATAATAATTAAATAATAATTGTAATAATAATTAAATAAAATCTTAAAGAAAAAAACGGAAGAAAGAAAATGTCCTAGGCTGACACAGAGTGAATGGGAGAGGGGAGTATTTCTCAGGGTGGAAGGGATTTAAAGATGCTGACAGTCCTTGAGAACCTGAAGAAAACTTAATTGTTGCTTCTTAATTTTCAAGAAGCTGATAAAGATGGCACAAAAAGAAAACCTTTATCTGACAGTGAACCTGAAGATAGCAAATGGGAGTCAACTGACAAATTAAGAGGCTTTACCACAGTTATCAATGAGAATGACTATTTCCCACGAAATGGAAAGATTTAGATGAGGCAGACTTAGGGTAATCAAAACCATAATGTTCTCAGATTGTAATTGCTTTTTATGAAGAGAGACTAATTTGACATTTTGCCCAGAAAATGAAGCTCAATATTGTTTGCATTGAGAGATCTAAATATATAAAGCCAATCTGGATCTTGACTTTTTTCCCCCCAGTGAAAGAATACCTACATTCTCATGCAGACTGAATTTGATATATTTCATTTTTGAAGTAGTATTTGAGGAGCAGTTGAGGTTTCTGTGTATCAACAACATTAGTTAC
Source organism: Mustela putorius furo (assembly GCF_011764305.1). Taxonomy (NCBI): domain Eukaryota; kingdom Metazoa; phylum Chordata; class Mammalia; order Carnivora; family Mustelidae; genus Mustela; species Mustela putorius. Next base: position 17,384 of record NW_025421995.1, read on the forward strand.
TTCAAACAAATGAAAGTGTTCTATAGTTGCTTCATGTATCACAGATAAAAGAATAATCCATACATTGTTCAATCTTTTTTTTTTTTTAAGATTTTATTTATTTGAGAGAGAGAGAGAGACAGTGAGAGAGAGCATGAGAGGGGAGGTCAGAGGGAGAAGCAGACTCCCCATGTTGTTGGGTGCCTGATGCGGGACTCGATCCCAGGACTCTGGGATCATGACCTGAGCTAAAGGCAGTCGCTTAACCAACTGAGCCACCCAGGGGCCCTACATTGGTCAATCTTGCTAGGAAATAAAATGCAAACAAAATTAAAGTGTTTCATATCTAATGTTAGAAAAAATAATGCTCAACTCTGGAAAGCTTCTAGTGAAACAGCTACATTTTAATTACTAAAGACAGTACAAATTGACATAACTCATACAAAAAAATTTGGATATATGTCAGGCCATGAAAATGAATATAACCTTTGACCCTGTAAATCCCACTACTGGGAATTTATACAAAGAAAATCAAAAACAAAAGAAAGAAGGAAAAAAGTCTCTGTATATAAATATGTTATAGGAATAAGCAACAAATTGGAAACAACCTAAATGTCTAGCAAGGGGAGTGGGGAAGTAAATTATACAACTATACAGAATAGAGGTTTTAAAGTTGACAAGTAGACTTTATAGCAGCATTTTAAAAAAAAGGCAAATTACAACATTGTATTTCCATAATGATTAAAAATTTAGAGAAATTATGTATTTGGAAAAAGATGAAGTGGACATATAGTTGTTCACAATGATAACATTAGATGTGAATTCTCTCACATTTTATGTCATGTTTTCATATATATCAAGAAATATATTCATATTATCAGATGCATAAATCTGAAATTCAAAATAATTTGATAACGATATCCAAAAAAAGTACTTTATGAAAAGGTTGATGTTGGGAAAGACTCTTATTTTGTGATTCCTTTCGTCCTTCTGAACACACTACTTAGCTAATAGTAGAGGTTAATAGTGGTTAAGTTTGCATGCTGCTTAAGGTCAAGAATTTCTAGTTAACCAAATGCCCCATGTGCCCAAGTGTCTCCTTGCCAGACAAAGCCCAGGAAAGAACAAGAATGCTTTTGGCCCTGGCTGAGCAGTTACTCTCTCCTATATAGTAAATATTCATCCACAGTACAGTAAAAAATATATATTATATATATTAGGTGCTAGAGCCTAATATAAGACAAGAATTCAATCTAAAAACTTCTAGAAAGATAATTAAAATATTTCTAGTTTTAATTGTGTTTTTCACAAAACTGATGACACTGGAGTATTTTCCTCATGTGAAACAACAATCGGTATCAAATGTTACAACTAACACAAAGAACTAATGTTTAATCATTTTCATGTCATTATTTGTGAGTGCTCCTCTGTTTCAAAACTAATTAAATTTGCCTTCTGCATTTTGTTGCAGAGTTTTGGAACCAGCTCCTTTGGAATGCTCTAACAGCTTGATGGCCTTGTCAGAGTTTTCAATATTTCTAAGCAGAGTCTCTAATCTTCTCTTAATTTTCTTCTGATCTTCAAGAGCACAGCCGATTACTATGGACTGAAACTTCTGGTCAACAGGCCCAGGTGGCACCTCGGAAGAACACGCACTGTATAGTGACATCAAGTGACTCTTGGCATTTCCCAGATCATCCAGAAACTTACTGACCACCTCATCAATGATCCTGGTGGCATGCTTTAGGGATTCTTGCTGCTGGGGGTTCCTAATTGTTTCTACTGAAACTTCAACGGTGAGGGTTCGTCCCATCAAACGGTTGGCCGTCAGATTTAATTCTTCTCTTTCTCCTAAACGTAGAAAGTTTGAAACAGCCATCAGTATAAGACATAAACTTACCAATGTTGAGAACACTAAAGGCACTTATTTGTGGCTAAAGCTATTTTCTGTAAGTGCCTTGGCTATGAAATTTTTAAAGGTAAAAGTCAAAATGATATCACATAAGATTAACTGATGAACCGTATTATATTACAGAGAGAGGTTGCAGAATACCTTTCCCTGAAGGTCTTTCTTCTTTTATTTATTTATTTATTTATTTTGAGAGAAAGAGAGAGAAAGAGAGAGGGAGAGGAGGGAATATGCACATCTTCATGCAGGTAGGGGAGGGGCAGAGGGAGAGAATCTCAAGCAGGCTTCATGTTCAGCCTGTGAGGCTGACATGGGGACTGATCTCACAACCCTGAGATCATGACCTGAGCCAAAATCAAGAGTTGGATGCTTAACCGACTGAGCCACCTGGGACTCTTCCCTAAGTCTTTATGCATGGGATACCAGATGACTTCTCTAGTAGTCACATTTGAAAAAGTTTGGGCAGGTGTGCATGTGTAACTTGAATGGAGTTTAAGTCTTAACAGAGTGAATAGTGCACCTGACCAGGGTTTTGTGCTGCTTAGAGAAGACATCAGACATGATGTATGTATCGTAAGAAGGTGCATGTAGGGGAGGAAAAATAATTTCCCCTGTACCTTTCTGAGTTCTTGGTTGAGAAACCCTGTAATAAAAAGATTAACAAGAAGAAAACCAGAAGCTTACGGATGTGTGTATTTCACATACACATGGGAGATTTTCAAGGACCCTGAGATGGCCCACCTCCCTGAGACAGATGGCCCAAGCCACTACCTTTCTAAAAACCATGTTCATCTAAGGACTAAGACGTTGAGGAAGGCCCTCCCCTCCTGAGTGAGGTTACTGGGAAAAGCAGGATAAACCAGGGTTAAGGTTGTTTTGCAGATTCAGGAGGTGCCCTCTGCAGAGATAAGAGTTTCTTGGATTTACAGTCATCCTTCTCTTCCTGGTACACAGAGGGAGGCACATTTACAAATGGAAATATCCTTTATACATTTGAACTTCCCTTATAAAAGAATAACTTCTACTCTGTTTCCAGAGCTTCTCCTGCGTCTGCAGCTTCTCAAAAATAATCAGCTTGAAATAATTCTTATGCCAAAGAACCATACTTTGGGGTGGCATATTTTGCATGTGAATCAAATACAACGCCACAATTTTGGCTGAGCAAACTTAGCCATGATAGTGGAGAAACAGCTGGCCTCAGAATTAGGCACTGACTTCATCCTTGCCAGGGAAATTTAAGCAGACCAGTGGTTTAAGTCTTGGCCAGCACAGAGAGGCAATGTGGGAAAAGGGATCCACGTTTCATTATTTATATGAAAAAGTCAGCAACCTCCTCTTTGTCCTGGTTCTGTAACTCTCTTCCTAATTCATCACTCTTTGGCCAGGACGGTGAACAGACTGGCTAGATCTTGACCCTGCTGTGTATGTCTAAGAGTTCAGGGCCTGGAGTTAGACGAACGGCACACTCATGGCACCAGCCGCTGGCCCCTCAGCTTGTCTTGGGAGGCACCAGAGCAACCAGGTTGGCAAGAACACTGCCAGTGAGAGGAAACCACAAGTGCCCTGTTCCTCCACAGGCAGTCATGCTTTTAATATAGAAATGATAGCATGTTTTTATATTAATGGGGTTTTACTGGGCCCATAATTTCTTTCCTCTGCATTCTCTCTCCTTCCTCTCCTTAAATTACACTCCAAGCCCTCTCTTTTTGTCTTCTCTGCTTTTACAGCTTCTACCATCCAGTAACTTCTGAGGAACTGAAGTTAGGAATGTGAACCTGACATCAAAGGCATCGCCTTTTACTGCTTGGGACTACCTCTCCCAGAGCTTGGAGGCCTTTTTGACTATCTCCAACCATGCCCTTGAGGGAGGGGGCAGGCCAGAAGGTGCCCTTTGGGTAAGTGGCTCCTGTAATAAGCCGACAGCTGCAGCTGCTGTCCACGCTCATGGGAGATTCTGAAGCCAACTGTACAAATTCCTCAAGTTAAACGAAAATGGACCTAAACCCCATAAAGGAATGGAAAAGATGAGCTCCCCTCTGTGGAAATGCTCTCACCGTCGCTGATCTGCCTCATGTCCTGGCTATTTTGGATGCTGTGGATCATTTCCAGGAGAATTTCTTTCTCTTGCTCAACAGCAGTTGCTGCTTCTCTCAAAGCTTCCACCCTATATGAATTGGGAAAACAAAAGTTACCACATGGAAGTTTACTTTTCCTCATCTCATTTGCTCCAACAGTTTAAAGATCATTAGGAATACTTCCCCAAAATTCTTTATCCCTCTTTAAAATTTAAAAAAAAAAATTCTGTTGTTTTATTTTATTTTTAAAAGATATTTATTTATTTATTTATTTGACAGGCAGAAAGGCAGGCAGGGGGGGAGGAGTAGGCTCCCCGCAGAGCAGAGAGCCCGATGTGGGGCTCGATCCCAGGACCTTGAGATCATGACCTGAGCTGAAGGCAGAGGCTTTAACCCACTGAGCCACCGAGGCGCCCCTCTGTTTTTTTTAAATCCCCCGACCCCACTCCCACCTTCCTCCCCACTCGTATGGCAATCATTCTATTCAGTGTTTCTCTATTTTGTATTTGTTCTTAACAATATATATATTTGTGTTTTCATCTATTTTCAATTTATATCTCATTGTTTCTTTCTTCACTCAACATTATTTTGTTAGGAACCATCCAGCTTCCTACCTAAAGATCTAATCAGTCACTTCTGATTACTGCATAGCCTTCCATGTACATCCACCTGATTTTACCTCTGCTCTCCCAGTGGAAACACTCACTTTGTCTCCTCATTTTTCATCACCACAAAAAACAAAACAAAACAAAACGCTTCAGCAAATACATGGACTTCAAAAAGAATCTCCTTGCAATAGACCCCAGGGCAGAAGTGCTAAGACACAACGTAAGTGCACCCTCAATTTAACTCAGTGCTACCACGGCTTTCCAGAATGGCTAGACTAGACCATTGTCAGGAAGCAAGCAAGCATTCTTACCCTCCTCCTTCAAGTCCCCTTAGCTGGACTAAGAATCAAATTGATATGAGACAAATTAACAGGAGAAAACAAAATTTAATAGTGTACATACAGGGAATTCACATAGACATGGAAATTCCAAAGACAGGCAAAATGAGGTATATGTTATTTTAAATGAAGGAGAAGGGGGTACAGGTGAGGGTTACGGTTAGGGTTACATTTCACAGGGTGATAAGAGCAGATGTTTGGTAATTAGATGTTTGCCCCGCCACACAGATGAGCCACTCAGATAAAATTTATCTCTGCTTATAACCTTTATTCTGGGAAAGACCCCTAACTTAGATTCTTCTGTGTGGTTCAGGGCGGGGCGGAAATTTCTTGTGAGTCTGCAGGCTCTCAAGTGCCTTCAGCTCTAAATAACCTACACAGCAAAGGGCACATTCGGCGGCAGGGGGGGGGGGGGGGGGGGGGCGGCTATCCTGTGCTCCTTCGCAATATTCCCAGCAGCAAAGCACAGGAATCCCTGTGTCCTCACAGCCCGACCAACACTCAGCATTTTCCAACTTCCTATTTGTTGCCAGTCTACTAAAGTACACAGTGATATGTTCATACTTAATTTGCATTGTCTCTCGATACTAATAATTTTGGATGTCTCTTCGTATTTTTGTTAACCTGTTCATAGCCTTTGCCTGTTTTGTTTTCCCCTTCTCCAAACAGGGGTTATTGTCCTCTTGTTGGCTTGCGTACTCAAGGAATTAATCCCATGTTAGTTATAGACATTATAATCATCTTCTTCCATCCTATCAAATATGAATTTTGTTCAGGATATCCTTCACTGAATAGATAATCCTTACTTTGAAGTGATCAGATTAATCTTTACTTGGTTTTATTTTGCCTTACAGTTTATGCTTTCGAAGTTTTACTTCAGGTTTTTCCCATCCTAGCTCATAGGTGTTTTCCTACCCTTCTTCCTATTAACTTTATTGCTTTACCCTCTCGTATTTATGTCTTACTCCCCGCTGAGTAAGGAGCCCAATGTGAAACTCCATTTCAGACCCTGGGATCATCACCCAAGCTGAAGGCAGACGCTTAACCTACTGCGCCACCCAGGTGTCCCTGATTCTTCTAGACTGATGATTGTATCATCTATACAAAATTAGAGCTTTAATCTCTTTCTTTGTATTATTGACTAAAGTCCGCTTTACTTTATTAAACAGAAGATCTTTTTCTTTTCCTGAATTTAAAGGAAACATCTCTGTAGGTTTTTGGTATAAAGCCCATATCAAACTACAGAAGCACAACTTTCCCTAATTCCCCGAAGTGTAAACACACATGCACTTACACATTCACATGATCATGCCCAGTCACTAAAGAAAAGTCTGTGGAATCAGGAGAGGAAGAAAAAAGAAAATCCTGTATATTTCCAAGTGCTTTGTTTTCAGGGCACTTCTTGTTATACATTACCCATATATAAGTTGCCAACTTTTGCAAAATGAACAGTGACAGACTTATTCTCAGTGTTGAGACGGCCGTAGAAACACGAGATCAGGGATGCCTGGGTGGCTCAGTTGGTTAAGCAGCTGCCTTCGGCTCAGGTCATGATCCCAGGGTCCTGGGATCGAGTCCCACATCGGACTCCTTGCTCGGCAGGGAGCCTGCTTCTCCCTCTGCCTCTGCCTGCCTCTTTGTTTGCCTGTGCTCGCTCGCTCTCTCTCCCTCTGTCTCTCACAAATAAATAAATAAAATCTTAAAAAAAAAAAAAAAAAAGAAACATGAGATCATGGAAGATCTAATCCTGACTGCTGCTCTAAGTGGGCACGGAAGGAGCAACTTTACTAATGTTTGAGCACATGTCCATTCCATTTAAGGCAACCCTATCCATCCCAACCACACATTTGCCTTTTCTCCAACAGCCATCCACCTGTTATACCCCAAAATAGTACTGAGAGTCCACAAAGTCATAGGGTCTCTCTGTTTATCAAGATACTAAATATATGTTGAACTCTGTGTTTATAAGAGCTAGTAAAAGCAAAGAGCTGGTAAGATTCTTGCATGACAAATGTGGCTGGAAAACACAATAAAAAAAATCTTTTTTTTTTTTTTTAATATTTTATCTATTCATTTGACAGAAAGAGACACAGTGACCGAGAGAGAGAGAACATAAGCAGGGGGGAGTGGGGTTGAAGGAGAAGCAGACTCCCAGGTGAACAGGGAGCCTGACGTGGGGCTCTATCCCAGGACCCTGGAACCAAGACCCGAGCTGAAGGCAGACGCCTAATGACTGAGCCACCCAGAACAGTCTTCTGTAAAATAGCAAAAATTCAGCAGCAGGCCCACTTCCAGCACCATTCATTATGTGCTTATACAGTTTACATTCACAAACTCTCAGACATATAAACTAGGGCCCAGTACAACTCAGAGAGAGACTGAGTTGGCACTAATATGAAACAAACCAGGACTCTAGTGTTTAAATGACAAAGATGAATCATGTGATTGGTAAATGAGAGGATGCTGAAAGAAGCGATGAATTTTTCAAGACTCATTAGAGTTTGTACTCAAATGTACAATGATAGAGAATCTAATATTATTCAAAAAAGGAAGGCTTCATTTACAACATGTTTATACCACTAAGTTCAGGGAGTTGTTAACAAGAAAATGGTTTAAAAGGGGACACTCTAGGGAAAAAATAAGTCTATCATAGAAGGAAGACATTTTGCCATTAAATGAGGCCAAATACAGAACTCATTAGATGGAAATTTTGAGTCTTGTGGGGTTTTTTTGTTTGTTTGTTTGTTTTGTTTTTGTTTTCCCCCAATACTAGAAATTGCCAGGGCATTTTCCCTGTGAAAAACAGATTTCATCTTTTATGGAACTTCTCATATACATTTTTATGTATACCTTTTTCATCTCATAGCAAAGATAAAATGCCATTCTTCAGAATGTAAAGATTTCAAAGGTTTGTTTTTTTGGCACCATTGACATTTGCTGTTACCTCTCGCTGAACCTAGATCTCTACTTAGTTTATTCAAGTAATATCTGTACTGTTTCTCAGCCACTGAGATCTTTAAATTCATCTCACATATAAATCTGTGTACAACCTTTCCATTTAGTTCTGGAAAATTGTTAACCATAGTATCTTCGAATATTTCCTGTCCTCCATTCTATTACTTTCTTCTGGAACTCTGGTTAGACAAGGTTGGACAACCTCACCTTAGCCTTCATGTTTTTTTAACACCTCATTTGACAACAATTCTCTTGGCGGAGAAGGGTGGTTATGTTTTTACTAACTGATCCTAGAAGAGCTACATTTCCAAAATTGGTTAAGTACTTCTCCTCATAACAAGGCTGGCCTGAGTTGTACTCCTGGAAAACTCTCTGCCTGCAACTGCAATGAAGCCAGCTTAGACAAAAAGAAATTTTAGTCAGAAAATTCTTATGAGGGCAAAAGTGAAGTGTACACATTCTCAGCTAGTCTTCGGGTCTCCCACACCTCACAAGTCTCTGCAGCCAGCGATCAAAAGGACACACTGTTGGGGTGCCTCGGTGGCTCAATGGGATAAAGCCTCTGCCTTCAGCTCAGGTCATGATCCCAGTGTCCTGGCATCGAGGCCCACATCAAGCTCTTTGCTCAGAGGGAGCCTGCTCCCTCCTCTCTTTCTGCCTGCCTCTTTGTCTAGTTGTGATCTCTGTCTGTCAAATAAATAAATAAAATATAAAAAAAAAAATAAGGACACATTGTTGAGAGAAGTAGAGGTCTGAGAGCAACTTCACCAGACCGAGGTACTGTGGATCAATCAGCTAACAGCAGGCAGTGAAGCTGTGATGACTTTTCCATCATGCTGTTCAAACTAACTTTGCCACTCACAGGCTGTGTAACCTTGAGCAGTTAAGTTCTCATTGCCTGCCTCAATTTCTCCACTTAGGAAAAAGGAAAAATGAAAGGGTGGTTTATGGGGCACCTGGGTGGCTCATTGGGTTAAAGCCTCTGCCTTCAGCTCGGGTCATGATCCCGGGGTCCTGGGATGGAGTCCTGCATCGGGCTCTCTGCTCAGCAGGGAGCCTGCTTCCTCCTCTCTCTCTCTGCCTGCCTCTCTGCCTACTTGTGATCTCCCTCTTGTCAATTAAATAAATAAAACCATTAAAAAAAAAAAAAAAAAGAAAGGGTGGTTTGTGATTGAAGGAAAGCAGGTTAAGAGTTCAACACAATGTGGTGCCTGGGTGGCTCAGTGGGGTAAGCCTCTGCCTTCGGCTCAGGTCATGATCTCAGAGTCCCAGGATCAAGCCCTGCAGGGGGTACCTCCCTCTCTGCCCTCTCTCCTCTCTGCCTACTTGTGATTTCTCTCTCTCTGTCAAATAAATAAATAAAATCTTTTTTTAAAAAAGAGTTTAACACAATGACTAACAGCACTGACTAAAACAATTATATTTATGAGTTGACACGTGTGGTGTGTCTACAATTGGTGCTGGCAAACAGCTTTGTGGTATTTATGACACACCATTACAAACTCAGGCTTATAAATAATAAGAATTTGTACTTTCATAAAAAGGAATGGAACAGGCAAATGCTCCTATCATGAATTTATTTGGAAAAAAAAAAAATTCTTTCTTTTTTTCTTTTTTTAAAGTAGGCGCCACACCCAGTGTGGAACTTGAACTCATGACCCCAAGATGAACACCTAAGCTGAAATCAAGAGTCAGATGCTTAACCAACTGTTTTCAGGGGCCCCCAGAAACATAACTTCTTTTTTTTTTTTTTTTTTTTTTAAGATTTTATTTATTTATTTGACAGAGATCACAAGCAGGCAGAGAAGCAGGCAGAGAGAAAGGAGGAAGCAGGCTCCCTGCTGAGCAGAGAGCTCGATGCGGGGCTCGATCCCAGAGCCCTGGGATCATGACCTGAACCGAAGGCAGAGGCTTTAACCCAATGAGCCACCAGGCGCCCCCCGAAAACATAACTTCTAAAACAAATTCTAAAAATCATAGTCCCACCTCATATTTAATATTTTTATACCCAAGAAACAAGAGTTGGTGAGGATGAGGAAAAAAAAAAAGAACCCTCAATGCTCTTTGGTGGAAATGCAAACTGGTGTAGCCACTATGGAAAACAGTATGGAGCTTCCTCAAAAAATTAAAAATGGGGGCACCTGGATGGTTCAGTTGGTAGAGTGTGTAACACTTGATCTTGGGTTTGTGGGTTTAAGCCCCATGCTGGGTGTAGAGATTACTTAAAAATAAAATCTTTAAAATATTAAAAACTGAACTACCCTATAATACCCAAAGTATATAAAAACACAAATTAGAAAGGATATATGTACCTTTATGATTATTGCAGAATTATTATGGAAGCAGCCCAAGTGTCCATTGATACACAGAATATTATTCAGCCATAAAAAAGAATGAAATTTCACCATTTGCAACAACATGGATGGAGCTTGAGAGTATAAGGCTAAGCAACGTTAGTCAGAGAAAGATAAATTACATATGGTTTCACTCATATATGGCATTTTAAAGAAACAAAACAAATTGACAAAAATGGGGAGAGAAGAGACAAACCAAAAAACCAGACTTAATTATAGAGAATAAATGGGCAGTTACTAGAGGGGAGGAATGCAGGGGGATGGGTGAAATAGGTGAAGGGGATTAAGAATACACTTACTTTTTTTTTTTTTTTAATTTTATTTTTAAGTGATCGCTACACCGAATATGGGGCTAGAACTTACAATCCCCACATCATGAGTCACATGCTCTGAGTCAGCCAGATACCCCAAGAACACACTTATCCTGATGAGCAATGAGTAATGTAGATAATTGCTGAATCACTATATTGTACACCTAAAACTAATATAACACCAGATGTTAACTATATCACCTAAAACTAATATAACACCAGATGTTAACTATATTGGAATTAAAATAAAGAATTAAAGTAAAAAAAAAAATACTCTTGTGGGATTCCTGGGTGGCTTAACTCATTGACTGCCTGACTCTAGATTTTGGCTCAGGTCATGATCTCAGAGTCCTGGGATTGAGACCTATATCAGGCTCTGCACTCAGAGGGGAGTCTTCTAGTCTTCTTCAGGATTCTCTCTCTCTCTCTCTCTCCCCCTCTGCCCCTCCCTCTGTGCTTTCTCTTTCATAAATAAATAAATCTTTTAAAAAAAATACTCTTGTATCTAAAGAATGTTACAACAATCACTTATATTCTAGGCAATATAAGATTTTTGAATAAGTTTTCCTAATCATCAGCAAAATATTAAAATACATTCACCACTGAGACCCTTTAATATAAAAATGGAGCTGGTGTTTAATGGGACTGGTGTTAGGAGCTACTCATCACTACTGTGGCCTTAGGCAGGCCACGCAATCCCTCTGGACCTCAGTTCCTTCATTTCTGAAGAGATAACATACATGTGCCCTCCTCTACCTCAAAGGATTTTTGTAAGGTTCAAATGACAATGTATATGAGAAATGGTCTTTTAAATTATAGGCTGTTGCTCAATATTAACTATGATGCTACTTGTTTTGTGACTCCTGAGACACTGGCACACCCTAAGAAACTTTAAGCAACAGGAAACTTTTGGCCAAATGATCCATGTCACTCCTGGCCCCAACCTTTCATTCCCTGGCTGCTGAGGAAGTCACAGCAGATGGCTGATAGCAGGGGGAAGGAGCTACAATATGACCAGTTTGGGGAAATTGGTGAACAATCTCCCAATCCTATCAACTTCTCCTCAGCCATCTTTCACAACCCATCTTCCAAACATCTTCGTTACCATCCAGAGCCTTCTAAGAGCCACTCAGTACTTGGCACTCAGTAGGTGTTTGATATTGACTTAACTTGAGAACCAATTTATATGGAATTTTGGGGGCACCTGGCTGGCTCAGATGGTGGGAGCATGTGACTCTTGGGTTGTAAGTTTAAGCCCCATGTTGGCTGTAGAGATTACTCAAAACTAAAACCTTTAAAAAAATAAAGTAAATAAGTAAATAAATGGAATTTTCACATCTTCCAGTAAAATCATAATTCATCCATATATGATTCCTACATTTTGAAATACTATAAGCAAGAAGAGTTAGGTATCCCTGGGTAAAGAAAGATACAAATAGCTTTCTTGCCATGAGAAGAGTCATTTTAGGCCCCCAGCCATTTTGTGAAAGAATGAGAACAGTCACCACAAGGCCAGAAGACAGCCTCATCATATCCAGAAATGAAGATAGACTACTTGATACACTGTAGGTTTTAAACCGCTTTGAGCACTCAGATACCAGACCAACTGGAGCCAGAGAACTGATGATGCTGACCCTTCCCGGCCCTCATGACTCTGGCTTGGACTTAGTCACCCCAGTTCCATGCTGTATTCCCCACAGTGTAAGCATCTTCATGAATATGTATGCACGCTCAGTTAAAACTTCCCCATTTTTGTCATTCTGGGAGATGCTTCTTTGGGAATGATTTCCCATGTTCTCCTTTACTTGTTGCAAGTAAAACCCTTCCTTTTCCTATTCTTTGGTTTGGCTGTGTCTTTTGGCTTGATACCCATCAAGAGGCAAACCTTGGTAACAATAAGACACATCTAACTTTAAGAGAATACAGGTGTAATATATTAAGCAGTACAGCCAGTCTTCCTGGGTTCTAGGCTGGGGGATCTTAGACAAGTCATTTAACTTTCTATGCCTCAATTTCCCATTTGGAGAATGGAGGTGATAGTAACTTCCACAAAGGAATGGGGCATGGTGAAGAATCACTGCTCATTTAATCAATCAATGTTAGCATGTATTATTTATAAATTATGGTAATGGTTAAAAAACTAATAGTAATAAGCAAGTGTCTTGAGCCACTGATGAATGCAAAAATCGGATATCATTTAGAATTGGTCAAAAAACTGGGAGAGAGGGGTGCCTGGATGGCTCAGTCAGTTAAGGGTCTGACTCTTGGTTTTGGTTCAGGTGATGGTCTTAATGTTGGGAGATTGAGCCCCATATGGGGTTCAGTGCTGAGTGGGCTTGAGGATCTTTCCCTTCCCTCTGACTCCCCCTCTGCTCCTCCTACTCCCACCCTCCCCCACTCCGCTTTCTCCCTCTCTCAAATAAAAATAAAATCTTAAAAAAACAAACAAAACTGGGAGAGAAAGGAATCACCTTTTTAGGAGGAAACAAGAAAGCAGATGAGGTGGAGTCAAGAAAGAGAAAAAGTATTAGAAACAAACGGAATTCCTTCAATGACATGTAGAATGCTGCCAAACATTTTAAAGTATTTAAAAATCACGTACACCAGGGTCGCCTGGGTGGCTCAGTGGATTAAAGCATCTGCCTTCGGCTCAGGTCATGATCCCAGGATTCTGGGATCGAGCCCCACATTGGGCTCTCTGCTTGGCAGGGAGGCTGCTTCCCCCCCTCTCTCTCTCTGCCTGCCTCTCTGCCTGCTTGTGATCTCTCTGTGAAATAAATAAAATATTAAAAAAAAATCACGTACACCAGTAGTTCATACTCTAGGTCATAAAGCACTTAACATAATTCTGTCTTCAGTTTCATATGGAAGGAGTTCTACCCCAGTTGACAAAATTAATATGGTTGGGGAACTACATGTAAACTTTTAAGTATTAAACTACAGTGTTTTATTCTACCTAAATCACTGCTTTAGTGGTCATCCTTAATATGAAATTAAACTATTAGAGCAAAATTACGTAGATGTTTCTTTTACAAATAAATCTTCTAGGCATGATGCTAGTTTTTAACAACGTGGTGCTCTGTGACGCTGCCCATCCATGTAGTTTCAAAGGAACTTTAACGGATCATCATTAGCATTTTTCTTTATTTTTACTACGTTCTAAAACACTTTTGATGGTGTATCACTTTTTTTTTCCAAAGGAAGGAACAAAGCTTACAGAAGTCTAAAATTACAAGAGAAGTCCTTAAAATCAGTAATTAGCACACTTTAATCAGTCTTTCCTCCTCAGCTCAAGGGTTAATTAAGCAACTTATAATTTAATCACTCATATACAGTAATCAATTCACTTCACGTTAATCAAACATTAGAATATACGAATACTCAAAACCAGAGGGTTTCTTTTTTTAAAGATTAGTACCTGACTGTCTTTGTACCTACCACACACGTGAGGTGTTAATTCAAGTTTGAGAATGACTCAGCTTGAAGAAGGGAGGGGCACTGGCCTCCTCATTGCTTTCAGAAAAAAATCTTTCCTGACTAGCGGGGAGAGAGCCCCGAAATGGTTGAGAACACACCCTCAAAGTTCAAAATATCTGGGGAGATGTGTGACTTACTTGGAATGCTGCTACATAAAAAGAAATATTATTCGTCAGAGGGACACTACTGATCTTCAGTCTTGTTGCACTTTCTCTGGGGATTAATGCATCAAGCTCAACCATGGGGAAGAATTACTTTTCTCTTGTTCCATCTGTCTCATTCTGAGCAGAACCCTAGAATGTGGTTTTGGCTCAGGTTTCTCTATCATCCATGAAATCAGGGTGCCTGGCGAATTTCTCATCTTCTGACCCTTTTCTCAGGGTAATAATAATAATAAATGCCTCAACTGCTGAGATACGCTGTGGTTCTTTAGGCACTTTCCTGGCAAATAACTGTTTTGGTATATAAATTGAGGGAGATAAAGACACACATGCACTCTTTCTTAAAATTTTTGGCTTACATATTTCTTTGCTCACCCAGAACCTGGTGAAAACTGTTGGGGGGTGGGGGAAACCCGCTGTAGTTTCAGGGGGTTGTGGGGCCTTAGTAAGATTTTCATTTAAGGACATCTGCGCACAATCTACACAGTAACTTGGGTGATACATTTATAGGGAGTACATAAAAGTTTTCATACGCTGTTAAGGGAAACAAGTATTTCTAAAATTTACTATACACTATTTAAAAACTGCATAGAACCGTAACACTATATATTATTTAATAAAATCTTATCCAGGAAAGAGTGGGGGGGAAAACCTGCCTATCTTACTTACGCTTTCAGGCCCGTGACTAGCACTTTCAAGAAGGGTGTCTTCTATGGGAGGAGATGCACAGTAAATACTGAGAAACTACCGGAATGGGTTAATACAGCACGCCGGGTTTTAGGGGAAAATGGAAGCTGCAGGGTCTTATTCCACCAAGCACCCAGCCACCGTTCACGCCGCAGTCCCTCCATCTGTCCTACTCGTCCCTAATCCTTGCTCTCGGAGGAATCCTGGATTTATTTTTTGCTCTGCTGTTTTGAGGAAACTTACCACTCACCTCGAGGACCACTAAATTGCTGGCGCTCTTAAAAATGACTACTAGGAAGACAGAGAGAGAGAGAGGAAAAAAAAAAAAACCACCTCTGGGAAGACCACATTCTGGCACTCAGAAAATTCTAGAAGTTCTGCAGTCCCGGAGTGTCACAGTCTCTAACCTCAAATAACGGCACCGTAACTTTTGCCTTCTCTGATTTTTCTCCGCTTCCAAGCGCTCAGGTCTAGCTGTGAGAATGTGGCCACCAATAATACGCTCACAGGTTTTTGTTTAAGTCGAATGCGCTTTCTCTCGGTGGGAGAGGAAAATCCACCCACAGCCAGACAAAACTGCACCGCCTCGGCGGAGAGGGAATCTCCGGCAAGCAACTTCCCCGGCTGCAGCCCCCAGGGACCGCGCCGGGCCGGCCCGCCGCGCACGGCCTCCGCCCGCGAACCGCTCACCTGAGCTCCAGCTGGTCCAGGCTCTCCAGCAGGCGGCTGGAGCGGTCGGCCATGGAGGAGGAGCGGCAGAAGCGCCCTTCGTTGGCTTTCGCGTTGATCTTCGCCTGAGCCATCTGAGCCTCTTAGGCGGGGCAGCCAAGAGGTCACCGGCCTCTCCGGCGGCGGCGAGTGGAGAGTCCGGCGGCTGCAGGCGTCGCCGTCACCGCGCGGGGCGCCCGCCTCCCTCTGACGCCCGCGGAGGACGGCCCGGGAGGACGCGCCGACACCGCCGCCGCCGCCGCCGCGTGGCCAAACAAGGGCAGGCGCGCCGCCCGCCAGGCTCGGGGCTACGGTGCCTGGCAGGGAGCAGCTGCGGCTGCGGCAGGGAGCTTGCTGGCTGCTGGGCCTCGCATCCCGATGGGCCGCCAGGGGCCCCCGGGCCAGAGGAGAAAAGCCCGGCGGCCTCCGAGGTACCTGGAGGGGTGGGCGCGGGAAGGTGAGGACCTAATGTGATCGCTGGACCTTTCTAGCGATCAACCCAGTGCCCAGCGGAGACCATCTACCACCCCCTGCCCCCCCTCCCTCGAGCAGAACAGCCCCCCCCCCCGTGAGCCCTCAACTCTGCAGCCTGAATGTAGCCAGCTCCCCATACGAAGGTACCTAACGGTAGGCTGTGGTTATTTATTTTTTTAATTTAATTTAAGTTTTTAATTTGGGAGAGAGATCACAAGTAGGCAGACAGGCAGGCAGAGAGAGAGGGGGAACAGAGCAGAGAGCCCGATGCGGGACTCGATCTCAGGTCCCGGAGATCATGACCTGAGCAGAAGGCAGAGGCTTTAACCCACTGAGCCACCCAGGTGCCCCGGTAGGCTGTGGTTATTACTTAGTGACAACTTCACTTATTTTCTCCCACTGCCCATAATCCACGGCAAAACCAAAGGCATTAAAAAATCTGTTGATGGGGGAGAAAAGATTCCTTTATGGCACAGATTACATTCAAGTACAGCTCCTTGCAGTCTGTACTTGCCTGATCCTGTCTTGTTGCCAGCCCCTTTCCTGAGGTGGAAATAATGAAAGCCTGGACACCACCACTGAAGCCTATATGGGAAGAAAAGCTATCCTTTCTCTTTCACACCCAATTTATTTAAATCTCCTGTTAATTAAAAAACATGCGGCAAGTCACTAGGGCAGATAATATAAAGGTCAGTAAAAGCGGTACAGGATTGGGAGTACAGATTTAGGTACTTAGAAACTTGTGCTTTGCTCTCATGCCATTATAGCCATGCGCCTCATAGTACAGGGATGAGAATGTACAGGGCACATAAAATGACAGATAATAACAGTTTAAAGCTGAATCATAACCTTTAATCTGAGATCAAAGCCATTTAAATACTTGAACAGAGATGAGTTTGGATTCCAGTTCCCTCTGAACTTAATCTACATACTAATAAACTATTTTTGTAGGGGATTATTCGACCTCATTAAATACATTTTGTCGTCATCACTACACAGACATGGAATCCAAAGACATGTGAATGGTTTGAAAGTCTATCATGTAATTTTAGAATCATCCTGGACTCTTTCTCTCTCCAGTTCTATAGATGCTACCCATAAGTAAATCCCCTCAGCTCTACTTTTACAATATACTAGGATTCTTCTCCCCAGTTCCACTGTTAACACTCTGGTCCCAACACAATCAATTTTCACCTGGCTACTAAAACGCCTTCCTATCTGGTCTTTCTCCTACTCTTGCCTCTGGTGCATATGTTCTCAATATAGTAACTACAGATAATCCTTCCAAAAAAGCCAAGATCACACCACTCAGTCTCAGAAACACAATCTTTCCCTTCTCTATTTGCCTACATTAGTTACCAACATTGGATATACTTATAATAGGATAACACTCTATCCAACCCTCTCTCCCCCTGTCATGTGTTCCATAAAGGAATGTGAACTTTGTTTTGCTCACTGGTATATCCCCAGTGCTTAGAACAGTCACTGGCACATGGTTAAGTACTCAATAAATACTTTGTGAGGGAGTGAATGAATGAATAAGTGAATGATTTAATGAAAAGATATGCATCTTTATCAATGTTGGAAACATTTACTTTTGATAACAATCCATTTAACTTTCTGTAATATCATCCACTGATTACCTTAGTGTCTAAATTAAGTTCAAATTATGAAATAATTTAAAAATGATTTTTAATTGCTTAACAAGTGGAAATACAGTGACAATTATTAATGAAAACAGTAAACAACCCAATTATTGTTTTAAGGGTTATGATGAAGTATCCCTTTAGTGTCATATAAAAAACTTCATTTACTCTCTACCATACACACCACAAAAGCTTAACAGAACATCAGTGTATATCACACATGTGTGAGGTACCTCTAGCAAAGAGGTGTTGATTTCTCTTTCCCACATCTGCTTCACCCCTCTTCTTTCTGGATCATCCTTTCTCTGCTCCTCACTATTGAGCAAGATCTTGGAGAGGTCTGTAAGGTCCAGCTCATGACTACCTCCTAAAATCCTGCCTGAGGACTTTAACATACAAATTAAAAGTACAAGTGGTCGTTTTGGAAAAATGGTAAATTCTCAACCAACCGGTCTGTCTACTTAAAAAAAAAAAAAAATGCAAGCAGGTAGGACAGAACTGACATCGTAAGAAATAAAAACACAAACTGGTTTCCAATGTGGATTGGAAAGATTATAGTAATAGAACAAACAAACAGTAATGCTATTTCACACTAAAATATCAAGTTGCAGAGGAAGAAAATTCTAGCCATGATTTTTTTTTTGTCTTAAAGACAAATTCATATTTATAGAAAAATTTAAGTCTGGTATGTAATTACTACTTAAAATCTTTAGGGAAGACTTTGTGCACACACACAAAGATAGTATGACAAGCCCTTCTTCGGTCTTCTATTTATGTAATGTTTTTTATTCTTCACAATGGAGCCTGACCATTTAAAAACTAAATGTTTAATACCAAATGTAGGAAGCTGACGGTTTAATTAATAATTAAAATGAAGACACTTCAAATGAAATAAAAATTTTAAAGGTTAAGGAAGATTACTCCTGAGTAGACCATCAACATTATTTTTTGGAAGAATATTATGTTTACACAAATATATATAAAAAAGGACTGTTATTAAAAATACATTTAATTCTATGGAAATATTTTTACATCATTCCCTTTAAACTATAGATAATACAAGTCACATGAAAGTCTAAGCAGGTAAAAGGAATGGAAAAGGTTTCAATAATTTCAAAGAAATTAGGGTTTTTTGTTTTGTTTTTAATTACAGCAATGTGGTACTCCAGTTACAGCAGGATAATACAGCTGAGTGAAACCTACAAAGAACATTGCCCATTAAAAGTTTTTAATCTGTTTCCATGATCAGTTTCCATTAATCTCTTCTAATAATCATAAACAAAGATCTCAAAGTTATTCTATATTAGTGCCACATAAGAAATAGAATTTACAGAAAAACTGAGCTATGACAGCTTTATTTATATTCATTTTCACTCCTAAAAAAATAAACTAGAATCATCTGTTACAGTACAAATAAAATTAAACAACTAATGCTATTTGGGAAACATATAAACAATAGTCAAGAGCCTCTCTATTTTTTTAGTTCTTTTAACCTAAATATATAAATTCAGAGTTAACTGGAAAACTGTGATAACTATATTAGAATACATGATTTGTATCTGCATTAACAGATGATTACCAGTGATCATGTATTCTATTCTTCTGTACAATTTGCCAAATAGCACAAAAATACAAAGCAAATATCAGATGCAAAAGCAAAAAAAACATGTTTCCAAATACATTTGTACCGACAGATTTCTGGTCTCCTTTAGAAAACAAACTCAAGAATTGATTATCCTGAGTTTCTTCAAGGCCACTTGATGTTGTGTGGTAATAACTTTACAATTACATTTCCTCAAGACTTCTTCTAATAGCTTCTTCTAATTCCACATCTGCATTAACAAAACAGAGAATTTTAATATTTAGGGCAGAAAACTAATAAACATGCTTTATGTAAATCTCATCAACTACATCTGTCTTTCCAAAAGGAAGGAAATACAAAGTTGAGAAACCTAGGATGACTTGGCAGTTTCTTATAAAATTTGAGTGTTTCAAAATAATGAGAATCTGGATATAACCTCAGATTGAATTATAATATGAGCTTACTAAAGAACTTGCAAGTTATTTCCAGTTAGGGACGACAGTCAAAAAACTTTTGATATCACTGACAATCACTTAAGGCAATGCATATAAGGCTTAAAATAGAAATAGAGAGTCAAAAGCATGAAATGCCAAAATCTCACAGGCATTAAAAAGTTTTTTTAAGCTTTCTAGTATCTCAGGTAAAGAGTGAAACTCATAGCTATATAATGTCTTGAGAAGCATATAATATATCATTCATTTAACAAATATTTATCGCATGCCCACTGTATACCAGGCAAAGGAATACAATAGTAAACAAGAATGACATTCTTGGGTTTACAAGTGGTTTCTCCATTTCCTGGCCTTCACCAGCTTCTCACACCAGATTTATTTCATCCCATCCAGTCCAAAGTCTCTCAGAGGCTCCTTGGTTCACGGGTACCAGTGATCTCTCTAAGATGCAGCTACACCTTCCTCTCAGCTGGGATACTGTGTTATGTTTCTGTAATTTAAAATACTACAGGCTAGTATACACTGTATGTTAAATTAAAGCTAGATTCTAGGTCAGGGAGTTGCCCTAAGATGAATTCTAGGGATGAGGAAACACAAAGAAAAGCCAAGATGCTCTAAGCAAAGAAAAACAAGATGATAAGACTTGTAAAAAATATGAAAACTTATTTATAAAGTTATAATAATTAAGGCTGTGGTACCAGTTTCTAGAAGATAATACAAGGGAATAGCTTTATGATCTTAGTGTAGGGAAATATTTATTAAGCAGAATTTTAAAAAATATTATGGAAAACTATGGTAATTTAGAATCTATTAAAATTACTTTTATCCATTAAAAGACACCATTAAATGAGTAAAAAGGCAAGACATACAGTGGGAAAAAATATCTGCAATACACGAACTTGTACCCTGAAAGAACTAAAAAATTTTCAACCCCCAAAAATCAGTTAAAGAAATCCAAAAGAGGGGCGCCTGGGTGGCTCAGTTCATTGGACAACTGCCTTCAGCTCAGGTCCGATCCTGGAGTCCCGGGATCGAGTCCCGCATTGGGCTCCCAGCTCCGTGGGGAGTCTGCTTCTCCCTCTGACCTTCTCCTCGCTCATCCTCTCTCTCATTGTCTCTCTCTCAAATAAATAAATAAAATCTTAAAAGAAAAAAATCCAAAAGAAACTGTTAAGAATTTTGAAAAGGCACAGACATAATGGTCAATAGCCTTTTTCATCAGAAAAACAAAAATTAAAACCACACACATAAAAATAACCGTATATACCCATCACTAGCTAAAATTAAAAGACTAATTTAAATGATTGGTGAAAATGTAAATCAATAGGAACTCACATATACTACTGGGACCAAGAAAAAAACCTGGCAAAACCATTTTGGAAAAACAATTTGGCATTACCTACTAAACCTGAACATGAGTAAGCCCACTCCTAGGTATATATTCCCAGAAATATGCATATATGTTCATTAAGAGATATGTATGAGAATGTTCACAGTAGCATTATCTACAATAGCCAAAAATTAAAAAGCAAATATCTAAATAGAATTTAGAATAGAATTGTGTAGGTACTAGAAATGAAGAAACCAAAGCTACATGCTAACATCTGGATGAATCTATAAAACAATGTTTAAAAGGCATCTAGGGGGTGTCTGAGTGGCACAGTTGGTTAAGTGTCCAACTCTTGGTTTCAGCTCAGGTCATGATCTCAGGGCCTCAAGATGGAGCCCCGTGTTGGGCTCCATGCTCAGCATGGAGTCTGCCTGGAACTGTCTCTCTTGGTATCTCTCAAATAAATAAATCTAAAAAAAAAAAAAAAAAGGCATCCAGACATAAAAGAATACAGACCATGCTCGTGCTTTCCAATATGATAGATACTGACTCTATGTGGCTATTTATATTTAAATCAATAAAAATTAAGATTCAAGATTTAGTTTTCCAGTTAAGCCACATTCAAGTGCTTAAGTTATACATGACTATTAGCAACCAGGTACAGATACAGAATTATTTTCATCATGACAGAAAATTCTTCTGGACAGTGATAAGTCTGTATGATTCAATTTAAATAAAGTTCAAAATCAAGCACTATTAAACTAGTATTTCAAGACATGCTAGTGGTCACTGACAACTGGGAAGGAGTGTAGGGGAAGTAACTGGAAGAGGGAGTGAGGGGGATACTTCTAAGGTACTGGTTGTTATGGTTGAATTATGTTCCCCCCAAAACATATGTCCAAATCCCTAGTACCTATGAATGTGATCTAATCTGAAAAGAGGGTCTTTGCAGGTGTAATCCATTTAAGATGAGGTCACTAGGTTGAGCCCTAATCCAACACAACTGGTGTCCCTATAAGAAAGAAATGCCATGTAAGACACACAGGTAGAAGAAGAATATGGAGGCATGATGATGGAGGCAGAGATTAGAGTGGTATATCTATAAGCCAAGGAGTGCATACAATTGTCTATTAATAACTAAAAGCTAGGAGAGGGAAAATGACCCTCATAGATTTAAGGATGAATGGATAAGAAATCTCAACAGAGAAATCAATCTGTTTTTTAAAAAACAACTCAATGAAAAAAATAAAAAAATTTAAAAACCCCAAAAAACAACAAAAAAAAACCCCAACTCAATGAAAATTCTAGAACTGAGGGGCGCCTGGGTGGCTCAGTGATTTGGGCTGCTGCCTTCGGCTCAGGTCATGATCTCAGGGTCCTGGGATCGAGCCCCGCATCAGGCTCTCTGCTCCGCAGGAAGCCTGCTTCCCTCTCTCTCTCTCTCTCTCTGCCTGCCTCTCTGCCTACTTGTGATCTCTGTCTGTCAAATAAATAAATAAAATCTTAAAAAAAAAAAAAGAAAATTCTAGAACTGAGAAATATATTTGAACTGGAAAATTCACTCAGCTTAACAATGGAGAAGGAAGGGGAAAAAAAAATTAGTAAACTTGATGGCTGAACAACAGAAATTAATGAACAAGGGGGCGCCTGGGTGGCTCAGTTGGTTTAGTCTGATTTTGGCTCAAGTCCTGATCTCAGGGTCCTGTGATGGAGCCCTGCATGGGGATCTATGCTCAGTGGGGAGTCTGCTTGTCCCTCTGCCCTTGCTCCATTTGTGCTCTCTCTCCCAAATAGATGAACCTTAAAAAAAATAATAACAGAGAAAAGAGATTGGAAGAAAATGAACAAACCTCTGGATAAATTTAAGAGACCTAACATATGTATAACTGAAGTCAAAAAAGAAGAGAGACCAAGTGGGGGCAGAAAACTGTTAAGAAATAATGGTTGGAAATTTCTAAAATTGTGTAAACAGGGGTGCGTGGCTGGCTGAGTCAGAATTTATAATACCTGTAGATGTAATACAAATGGCAACTATAGTGGAGAGACTTGGGGGCAGGACAAAACTAACCTATGGTATTAGAAGGTTTCTACATTTTTTTTTAAAAAATATTTTATTTATTTATTTGACAGAGAGAAATCACAAGTAGATGGAGAGGCAGGCAGAGAGAGAGAGAGAGAGAGAGAGGGAAGCGGGCTCTCTGCTCAGCAGGGAGCCCGATGCGGGACTCGATCCCAGGACCCTGAGATCATGACCTGAGCCGAAGGCAGCGGCTTAACCCACTGAGCCACTCAGGCGCCCTACATTTTTTTTTTTTTTTTTAAGATTTTGTTTATTTATTTGTCAGAGAGAGAGCACAAGCAGGCAGAGTGGCAGGCATAGTCACAGAGAGAAGCAGGTTCCCCGCTGGACAAGGAGCCCAATGCGGGACTTGATCCCAGAACTGTGGGACCACAACCTGAGCCGAAGGCAATGGCTTAACCGACTGAGCCACCCAGGTGTCCCGGAAGGTTCCTACATTTTAGATAAAGTGGAGTATATTAGCACTCAATACACTATAAAAAGCAAAAACTATACACTGTAATCTAGAGCAACCATAAAAATTAATACAAAGGGCTAAAAGCCCATAGACCTATTAAAAATAAAAACGGGGATGCATAGTGGCTCAGTAGGTTAAGCATCTGCCTTCGGCTCAGGTCATGATCCCAGGGGTCCTGGGATTGAACCCACGTTAGGCTCCTTGCTCAGCACAGAGCCTACTTTTCCCTCTGCTGCTATTCCTGCTTGTGTTCTCTCCCTCTCTTTCACTCTTAAAGAATAATAAATACACAAACAAATAAGATAGTAAAAACTAAATACACACAATACAGTAAAATATAGTACTATAATAATCCAAAAGAAGGTACAAAAGTAGGAACTAAAAGATAAAAGAGGGGACAAAGAGAAAACAAAATAGCAGACAAGAATTCCACCATGTACGAAATTACATTAAATATTAAGACACTAAATAATCCATTCTTTAAAAGTAGAGATTGTTACAGTAAGTCAAAAAGTAAGATCAAACTTCATGGTGTCTATAAAAAATGTACCTCTCCCTCTCTCAATGCCTCTTACCTCCACCCATATGCTTACTCTCTCTCAAAAATAAATAAAAATCTTTAAAAATATTTTCATGATTAAAGGTGTTACCAGAGATAACATTTCATAATGATAAAAGTGTCAATTAGGAAGACACATCAGAAATACAAAACAGAATTTTCCAATTAAAAACAGAACTTCAAAATATAAAAGTATAAACAGAATTAAAGAGAAACGTAATCTACAATCACTGATGAAGAATTCATTATCCCTACTGCAATACCTGATAGATCAACTAGATTAAAATAAATGAGTACAGATAAAGATTTGATATCAACCACCTTGGCCTAATTGACATTTATAAAGTATTCTACACAATAAACACAGAAAACACATTCTTTTCAAGTGCATATGTAATGTTTACCAAGACACGTGACATGTTGGCTGATAAAAATCTCAATAAATTTAAAAAGATTAAAGTTTTACAGAGTATATTCTCTTACCATAACAGGATAAAATTAGAAATGAATAGTAAGACATTCAAATATTTGGAAACTACACAATATACTCCTAAAGAGCCAACAGGTGAAAGAAGAAAATCCAAGGAAAATTAAAATATTTCAAATTGAAATATCTTTCAATTTCAAACAGCAAAAATACAAGATGTGAAAAGTCATGGAACATGGTAAAAGTAGAGGACTGACAAAGTTGTCTGTGGGCCAAACCCAGGCCAAAGACAATTTTTGTAAATAAAATTTTATTGGACATATCCACAAGCATTTGTTTTTGTGTTATGTATAGGTGTTTTCATACTGTAAGTTTAAGCTGAGTAACTGTAACAGAGACAATGTGAACTACAAAGTTTAAAATACTTACTACCCAGTTTTACAGGAAAAGCCTGTTGACCCTGGCTTAGAGGGAAATTTACACCTTTAAATGTTTATAAATGTATAAATTTAAACCTTTAAATTTAATGTATTTTTTCTCTCTTCCTTATGGTTTTCTTAATATTTTTATCTGTAGATTATTTTATTGTAAGAATACAGTATATAACACATATAACATACAAAATATGTATTGACTATTTTTTAAAAGAATAATTTGAGAGAGAGAGAGAGAGAGAGCGCAAGCGCATGCACAAGTAGGGGGAGGGGCAGAGAAAGAAGGAGAAGCAGACTGTCCCCTAAGCAGAGATCCTGCAGTGGAGCTCAATTCCAGGACCTCAAGATCATGAGCTGAGCTGCAGGCAGACACTTAACCAACTGAGCCACCTAAATGCCCATGTATTGACTATTTTTTGTTTTATTTACTGTTTATTTTTAGAGAGAGAAAGAGTGAGCATGTGTGAACTGGGGAAGGGCAGAGGAAGAGAAATCCAAACACACTCTGAGCTGAGTGTAGAGCCCAATGCAGGGCTCAATCCCAGAACCCTAAGCTCATGACCTGAGCCAAAATCAAGAGTTGGACACTTAATCAGCTGAGCCACCCAGGGGCCCCTACAAAATATGTATTAATAAATAATTTGTTATTGGAGGCTTCCAGTCAATAGTGGGCTATTAGTAATTAAGTTTTTAATTACTGTGGGTGCGTCAGTGTCCCAACCCCATGCTGTTTAAAGGTCAACTATAGTTTGGAAAAGTAAACAAATGGACGACTGTAGCCTTCAACAGAACCGCAGTCTGGGGAAGAGAGAGATATGATTTCCAGAGGTACTACAGTATTTGCATACCCAGTTTTCAACAACAAAGCACAAAGAATACAAAGAAACAGGAACATATGGCCCATTTAAAGGGGAAAAAAATGAGTTAAACTGTCCCTGAGAAAACCTAGACATTGGACTTACTAGACTAAGACTTTAAACCAACTGTTTAAAAAAAAATCCTTTAAAAAAAAAAAAGATTTTATTTATATATTTATTTATTTTATTTATTTATAAAGATTTATTTATTTATTTGACAGAGATCACAAGTAGGCAGAGAGGCAGGCAAAGGGGAAGGGAAGCAGGCTCCCTGCTGAGTAGAGAGCCTGATGAAGGGCTTGATCACGGGACTCTGGGATCATGACCTGAGCCAAAGGCAGAGGCTTTAATCCATTGAGCCACCCAGGCTGTGTATGTGTATATATATATATATATATATGTTTAAAATATGTTCTAAGAGCTAAAGTAAACCACAGACAAAGAACTAAAGGAAACCAGGAAAACAATGTGTGAACAAAATGAGAATATCAATAAAGAGACAGAAATTATGAAAAGCCACCAAATAGAAATTCTGGAGCTGAAAAGTGCAACTAAAATCAAGAATTCATTACAGGAGTTTAGCAAATTTAAACAAACAGAAGAAAGAATCAGCAAACTTGAAGACAGGACAAGTTATCCAGTTTGAAGATAAGAAAGAAAAATGGAAAAAAGCAAGCAGAAGTTAAAGGACTGGTGGAGCACTATCAAATGCAATAAGATATGCATTATGGGAGTCCAGAAGAAGAAGAAAGGGACAGAATGAATATTTTAAGAGATAATGGCCAATAAATGTCCCAAATTTGATGAAAGATATGAATCTACACATCTTAGAAGCTCAACAAACTCCAGGATGAAACTGAAAGTGATCCATGCTGAGACACATTACAGTCAAAGCATCAAAAGCCAAAAATAACACAAGCAGCAAGAGAGAAGCAACTCATCATGTGTAAGAGATTCTCAGAAAGATTAATAGCTTATTTTTCATCAAACCACAGACGCCAGAAGGCAGTGAGTTGACATAGTTAAAGAGCTGAAAAAAACCCTTATAAATCAAGAACTCTTGACGTCCAGCAAAATCAGTCTTCAAGAATGAAGAAATGAAGACCTCCCTAGATAAACAAAAGTAAGGGAGAGTCTGCTACTAGTCTTGACTTTTAAGAAATGCTAAATGAATCCTCAGGTTGAAATGAAAGAACATTAGATAATAACTGAAAGCTATATGAAGAAATAAATTAATATTTGTGGGAATTTTGTCTGCCTTAATTTCACTCTCTTTGAGAGGTAATTACAGTAGAATAAGAAAGAATTCAGTAATAGGAATTAGAATACTTACACATGAATCGTGCCCCATCATTTTAAGATTATGAATCTGGAGGCAAACTACTCAAGGTTTAGAAGACTTGTTATGATTAGAGTCTTCTCTTTTACCCTGTTCTTTAAACTGGCAACAATATGTTTTACTATTTATAAGATTAAGTATATGATGACTGCTATTATCTGAAGAAACTCTTAGGCAAATCACTGACATTTATAGAAAGATGGTTTTGCAATGGCAACCACCCACATAATGATGGTCTTTTTTCTTTTTTAGTGGATTGAGTGAAGATACCTCTAAGTAGCCATTCTCCAGAACAGGCCTTAGATGCAGAGAACAGTGAATAATAGTAATGATGATGATTAAAATCAAAACAGCAGCAGCAGCAACCAATACATGTACAGTTTACCATGTACCAAATTATTCTAGTAAGACAGGTATACTAGTATTCCAAGTTTTTAAAATGAAGAAACTGAAACACAGTGAAGTTAAATGACTTGACCAACATTACATAACTCATAAGTAGCAGAGCTAGGTTTTAACCAAGACAGTCTGAGTCCAAAGTCTGCACTCTATATCACCACACTATGTGTCCTCTATTTCCCCTGTCCAGTATACAAAATAGATTACAGAGGATCTTTATGATTGGCATGGGTAGTCAGAGTCTGATATTAGTCTACAGAGAAAAAAAAAGAATGAAACAAATCATGGTGGTGGGAGGGGAGGGGAGATAAGGGAAGTAACCCTTCCTCAAGGCAAGAGTCACAGGCAGATTTATCCTGCCTTTTGCTACCATTTGTCAGGCATTTACGTGTTGTGTTGGGGAAGGAAAGAATGAAAAGAGACTTAAGTTATTTAGCTTTCCAACCAGGGCCCAGCAGAATGGCTTCTGTGAAGAAGGGTGGAGAGAAGAGCTGTTGTGCCATTGATGAGGTAGTGACCAGATAATACACCATCAACATTCACAATTGCATCAACGGAATGTGTTTCAAGAAGCGTGCCCTCTGGGCACTCAAAGAGATCCAGAAATTTGCCCTGAAGGAGATGGGAACTCCAGATGTGCACATTGACACCTGGCTCAACAAAGATGTCTGGGCCAAAGGAATAAGGAATGTTCCTACCATATCCATGTGTGGTTGTCCAGAAAATGTAACGAGGATAAGATTCACCAAACAAGTTCTACACACTGGTCACCTATGACCCTGTCACCAATTTCAAAAATCTACAGACAGTTAATATGGATGAGAACTAATCACTGATTGTCAAATAAAGGTATAAAACTGGGGAAAAAAAATTAAACTTTTTTGAGTTTTGCTATTAGGTTTGGACTAAAATATCACTTTGCTTTCATGCTGTAGGGTCAATAAAATCACCCACTCTTCTCCCAGCCAAATTGCCTCTATCTTAATTTCTATGATTCAGCTATAGAGAAGTGGGTCCTGGTAGCTCTAACATGTTCGGAGTTTGTTACAAGTTTACTCTTCAACAAACAATTATTTAGGGCTAAACACTATGTGCTAAGTGGTATTGAAACGAAAAAAAACAACAAACAATCTTACTTCTACAGGAGATAAGACAGAAAATTTTTAAATCTACTTGATATGGTACAGAGGGAGCCTTGTGAATGCAGTAGTTAACTCTCTCTAAGATGGTAAATCTAGTACTGACCACCCAAAAATGTCTACAAAATGTCAGTTCTCTATGGTTCAACCTAAGAGATGATATTTGAGCTAGTTCTTACTGGGTGAAAGGGGAAAAAGAAGGGCATCAGAGGAACTGTGGAAGAGTCCTATCCCTTAACTTACATGGAACACTGTGTGTTTCTCAAACTTATTTATATAAAGCATCCAAAAATAAAGCATCTAACACTTTGATTTCTCAAGTTGATTTTTCCTACCTCATGATAACTGGTTAAAAGTTTAGAGAATCTTTTCTTGAATTCTTTATAGTAATCCTTTTGCCAATCTAAAGAATCACAAAAATGTAGAAACTCTTCAAATCATAAAATAACCATAGATAACAAAATGTTAGAAACTCTGGTGCACATTGCATTATACTTATCTCAGATTTCCTGGGTTAGCTAGGAACCATAAAAACTGTGAAGGCTTCCAAGAGTGGTTATTTAAAAGTTATGATTTTGGGGGCACCTGGGTGGCTCAGAGGTTAAAGCCTCTGCCTTCGGCTCATGATCCCAGGGTCCTGGGATAGAGCCCTGCATCGGGCTCTCTGCTCAAGAGGGAGCCTACTTTCACTCTCTGCCTGCTTCTCGGCCTACTTGTGATCTCTGTCAAATAAATAAATAAAATCTTAAAAAAAAAAAAGTTATGATTTTGTGTGGCACCTTCCATGGGATTAGTCATCAGTGGCAAATAAAGGTTGCCAAGTCTATTGCTTAGATGCTCAAGTTGCCAAGTCTACTGCTTAGATGGTATTTAACTTTTAGTGGCCTTGATAAACAACTTAGGGG
Organism: Mustela putorius furo; assembly: GCF_011764305.1. NCBI lineage: Eukaryota > Metazoa > Chordata > Mammalia > Carnivora > Mustelidae > Mustela > Mustela putorius. Next base: position 47,026 of record NW_025421995.1, read on the forward strand.
GCATGTTATTTATTTATTTAGGTTTTATTTACTGAGAGAAAGTGTGTTAGCATGAGCAAGGGGAGAGACAGAGGGTGAAACAGACTCCCTGTCCAGTAGGCAGACCAACACAAGACTTGATCCTACAACCCTGCGATCACGGCCTAAGCTAAAGACAGTCACTTAGGAAGGCACATGCTTAACTGATGGAGCCACCTAGGTGCCTCCCACCCACCCCCCCCCCTTTTTTTTTTTAACTCACAAAAGTTCTTTCACTTGTTTAACTCATTATTATGTGGCTACTAAGCAGTGAGCTAGATCTTGAAAAACCATGTTGGGAAAACAAGTTGGTCAAAAAACTTGCTTCCAATTAGGCTGCAGATTTACTGCCAACTTTGTTTAACCACTGAATTTTGGCTATAAGAAAGAAAGATTAGAATTTTCTACTTCATTGAGTGGATGAATAAATTTCACTGCCAGATTCAAATTCCCAAACGCCTAATAACACAGGGCTTTAGTATGCTCTTAATTAAACTAATTACATTATGTGAGCGATCAAGCAAATACACAGAAAAGGAATCAGCTGGGCCATTTTGTCTTTACTTGTTAAGCTACATTTTCCTCCCTATTTTCTAGTCTCCCCATTCCCACTCTCAAATATCCAACAACAAATACATTACTGGAATGTGTATTAAGGCTTCTACTGTTGTTCTTTAATGTTAAAGGTGCCAGTATAATGGTTTCAATTCTTCAGTGAAACTTAAACTAGTCTCAGAAATCATTTTTTTGCCCCCATGGTTATTAAAAAGCAGTCTGTTATGCAAAAACCAAAGTGAATAAATGGGCATACAACATAATCAAATAGTAATACAGCCAGTAAATAACTTGATGTGAGGTTAAGACAAAAGTTCTTTTTAACCTTTGGGAGAAAATAGCTTTTCCTTTAAGAAGGAACAAAAAAATTAATTTATAGAAACAGTCCATTAATATTCGCATATAAGTGCTTGTTTTCATAACTCTACTGCTTAACTTTTAATACTCTTAATTTAATACTACTCAAAATAAAGAAAAATTTGGAAACCAAAACCTTCTCCTAGCCCAGGTTTTGCAAACTTTTTCTGGAAAGGGTCAGAAAATATTTTAGGCTTTTGCCTCTAACTCCTCTTATACGGGAAAATGCAAACTCTCCTTTAAACAAGGAAACAATGTTTTTGAAATTCTGGGGTAGGAGGGAGTAGGTGAAGATGAAGAGCAGGTGAAGAGGCAAGACAGGGAGCAATTAAAAAAACACACAGATATAGTCAAAGAGAAAAAGGATTAACTTCATTAGGTTACCTTCTGTGGATCTCAATTCTTCTTCTATTGAAGTATTTTTTATACCCAGGTTATCATCACTGTCACATTCTGTAAGGCAGAATCAATAAATGCAAATGTATTTCCGAAAAAGTTATTGTGCCCTAACTTACTTATTCTCAAACAATATTTTTGATGACTTCATCCATACCCAAGCTTACTAATTACAATTCATTAGTATTATACCATTTTCCTTGTAGGTTTGCTTTTTAAAAGTGCTTACCAAATACTACTTAAAACAAGTGGGGGGGGAGCTAATAAAATAAGTCAATTCAATTTTAGCTCTATACTCAAACTACTTGAAAAATTCATTTTAGCACACTGTTGATTAAATTCAAAATTCTATTATTTTAAAAAACTGGAAATTAAGAAAAGCTAGTTTGCTTGTTTAAATCTAGCAAATAAATTCCAAAGTTTAATTTGCATGAAATCATCTTAGAAATTTTTAAGAACGGTAAGATAAAACTCTTATTTTGAAAATCATGCATTCATTGCTATAGAGACCACAGGTTTAAGTCAGCAATGCCTCTTCGTGGCATAAACTCACTCACCTGACATCTTATATATTTTCATATTGAAAGACCTAAATCTATAAAAACAACATTGACTGACCAGGTATTGCAAAAGTCACTTAAAATTTTGAATCGGTGACCAAATACTGGATTTATCACTTTAACTACATTTAAGTCAATATATATATACCATAGTAAGTGAATCAGGGTTTAAAAAACTGAATATAAGTCATATGGACATATTTGATTCTGTGGAACACGTGTAAAAATTCAAATATACATTTAAAAATTAAAGATTTTTTAAGTGTTTATAATGTTTATAAACGAAAACCACTTATTTCATTTATATTTCTTTGCTGCAAAAATTTGTTTTAAGTCATCTTTTTGCCTTTTTGGTTTTTTGTTTTTTATAATGTTATATATATATTTTTGTTTTTTATAATGTTATATAATGAATTCAAGTATTTCAAGCAATGTTTTAGGGAAATAAAACATTGCGCTGACAATTTGAAGAACAACAAATTAAGCCTTAAAACATTAGGAATAAAAGAGAAAGTACCCAAGGTTCCTGTTATTATAATTCAAAGTTAGTGCCAGTCAAAAGTAGCATGTCTTAACTGGACTAAACAATTCATCATTGCATACAAGGCCTAAGGCAAAACTGTAGGTTTGAATCACAAAGATCATCATGATTTTCAGTTGCAAAAATTAAGAATGGTTTCCTTTACCTCAAACAGTAGCACCCTGTAGAGCAGAGAAAATCAAGAATATTCTTTCCTATTTTCATTACCTTAAAAAGAATCCTATCATATAGATTTTCAGGATGGGGCCCAAAGTGACAACCTATAGATAGTATCATTAACAGGCTGAAGAAACAACAGGCAGACAGACTTTTAAAATTAAGTTCAACAATTATTTTATATAATGCCTCCTGGACAGAGCATATTTTCACAGCATAGCTAATCTTTTATATTCGGTATTAAAGATGGCTTTAAAAATTTGTGTAATTGGTATAGCTCTACGGATACCAACCATACTTAAGGCTTCCTTCCACCCATTCATTCCAAAATGAAGACATAAAGTAAAGAGATTTGACAAAGTCCTAGGTCCCGTCATGTCAAGGAAAAAAAAAATTCTCTTAAAGTATAGTAAAATCTGTTTTCAGTTTGAATTCACTAACTCATAACAGCCTCTGTTCAAGTTCATCCTTGCAATACCAAAGAAAAAATACTCTAGGTAAGTTAATACTTTACATAAAGCTGCAAGGAAGATTTTTAACTACTACAGAATATAAGCAACTTTTTAAAAACACACAAAACTGTTTTTAAAAAGAAAATTTTACATAAATCAAGTCAACGTTCTTCAACTAAGTTAGAAGATCGGGCTAAGTTCTGTTGTTTATTTAAGCACCCACAGAATTTTTCATGTAAGCAATTGTCACCAATGATCTCATAAAAAATGGTAATGTAGAAATTCAGTCACAGAAAAGTGAGGCTGAGATAGGCGCTTCTTTTATTATGAGATGAAAGAGAATTTAGTTCATTGTGCTGACCACTTTCCTTACCTATGTTTAATATAGAATCAGCAATATCAGAACCCATAATCAAATCTTTTTATTTTCTGCCCCTCCCATGCATCTTTAAATGTTATTTAAAAAAAAAACAAAAAAAAAAAACAAACAAAAACCAAATTCTTATATTTGGTATCTTTACACAAACTCTGCAATGTCATTACACTGCAGCAAAAAGTCTCTCATATTTCTCAAGGAAATGGTTAGAATCAATGATTCACATTCTCTACATCATAAAATCAGACATTTTTGCAGTAAAAGCCTCAGCCTTAGCAGAAAATACTGATAAAAAGAAAAATACTTGCAGATAACTTATCTTAACCTTTTTGGACCTCTGCTCCCTCATCTATGAAATGGGATAACCTAACACATCCTACCTCAAAGTGTTGCACAGAGAAATAATGTGAAAGTTATTCTTTAAACATGTTTTTAAACATCTTCAAATACTACAAATATAAAAAGTAGCTAGCAGGGTGGTTGGCACATTATAGGCCTTCAATAAAGATTAGTTCCTTTTTTGGGGAGTCTGGTTGGCTCAGTCGGTTAAGGTTCTGACTCTTGATTTTGGCTCAGGTCATGATCTCAGGGTTGTGAGATGGGAGTTCTGCCTCGCCTCTGACTCAGCTCTGGGCATGGAGTCTGCTTTAGATTTTCTCTCTCCCTCTGCCCCTCCCCCTTCCCTCTTTAAAAAAAAAAAAGTTTCCCTTTTATTTTTTGATCTTTTAAAAAGTAGGATTCACGCCCAACCTGGAGCCCAACACACGGCCTAAAATCACGACCCTGAGATCAAGACCTGAGCTGAAATTGAGCTGGATGCTTAACCAACTGAGCTGCCCAGGAGCACCTCCCTGTCTCGTCTTTAAAATACTCTTAAGATTTTATTTATTTATTAAAGAGAGAGAGGGAAAGTGGGAGAGAGGGTGTGAGAGCATGCAGGGGGTAGGGGTAGGAACAGAAGGGAAGGAGATGGAGAAGCAGACTCCATACTTAGTGAGGCGCCAACTTGGGGCTGGATTCCATGATCCTGAGATTATGGCCTGAACTAAAACCTGGAGTTGGTAGTTCAACCAACTAAGCCACTTGGGCACCTCTCTTCTTTAAAACAAAAATTTTAAGTGACAAGTTATATCCACATCTTTGGAATATGACTCTTGAGTTAGAATGACATATATATTTGTGAATAAAATGTAAAAGGTCCAAAAGAAGAGAAACTCTACCTGGCTCCTCTGATTAGAATTACTAGAAAGGATGCTAGAAAAGTATCTTGACAAGTTTTAAAATGGGGAGATGTACACTGTAACACAGAAGTAATGAAGGATAAGGGGGACAAAGGTGTAAGTTAAGGACAAATTAATAGATGTTTTAATATTTCTGTAGGGTTTTATACATTTATCATAGTTGTAATAAAAATGCTCGTGCTGGAATCCTGATGCTTAGGAGGAGAGAGAATTTTTATACTGCAAAAGCCATGACACATTCAATCTCAAATTTAGTCTAAAGGCTTACTTTGGGGGCACCTGGATGGCTCAGTGGGTTAAAGCCTCTGCCTTCAGCTCAGGTCATGATCCCAGGGTCCTGGGATCGAGCCCTGCATTGGGCGCTCTGCTTAGCAGGGAGCCTGCTTCCTCCTCTCTCTCTCTCTCTCTCTGCCTGCCTCTCTGCCTACTTGTGATCTCTGTCAAATAAACAAAATCTTAAAAAAATAAAAATAAAAATAAAGGCTTACTTTGCTGCAGAAAGTAAATGTTTATCCTAAGTCAGAGATCTAAAAAAGGCACCGGTAGTAAAGCTACTTGGCTGTTCCCTCCATGCCAAGCAAAAAAGTAACACCTTATGGCCAACTGACTGGACATTCATATATAAAATCAGCCTCTCTGAATCTCTTTATCTTTACTGAGATAAACACCTCCTAAAAAAACCTTCAAATTAACTGAAAAACTGGCAATGACTAAAAATAAGATATCACATAATCACTGATTCTCAGTGATTCCTCCTTGTTTATATTGGAAGCGCCAGTTTAATATCACTTTTTGGTCCAAATAATGGAAAATTTCTGAAACGTTAGAAAGAAATAAGAGGTTCAGGGACGCTGGGTGGCTCAGTCAGTTAAGCATCTGCCCTCAGCTCAGGTCGTGATCCCATGGTGCTGGAATTGAGTCTCACGTCTAGCTTCTTGCTCAGTGGGGAGCCTGCTTCTCCCTCTGCCTGCTGCTCCCCCTGCTTGTGCACACGCTCTCTCTGACAAATAAAATCTTTTAAAATATTTAAAAAAAAAAAAAAAAGAAGAGGTTCAAACTTCTATCATTTCTCTATGCTACTGAGATTTTAAAAAACTGGAAAATCAGCACTGTCTCTAAATCAATGATTAATGTAAGAGAACTTCTCACTGGATGTTACTTACAGTATGAACTTTTGTAGTATCATAGAGTTTTGTGGTATGGTAATCAGGAGCCTTGGGACCACAAGTTGCATGTGATATTGTATATACATGTTCATTTTTGAGGAAAGAAGCATAGAAAGTTTTTGTCAGATTCTCAAAAAGGTCCACTGATTCATACCCCAAACCACACAGCCTTAGGAAACTGGTTGTTAGATATCCTAAGATAGGAAGGCTGTGCTAATAAGCTAAAAGGAAGGAGTTATTCTGGCATTCTTACAGAAACAATGTGTATTTGTGGACATTGAGAAATCTTCTAAGTCCCAAAATATATCAAGTATCATTTCTAAGAAAGCACTATTATTCAGGCGCCTGGGTGCTCAGTGGGTTAAACCGCTGCCTTCCGCTCGGATCATGATCTCAGGGTCCTGAAATCGAGTCCCACATCGGGCTCTCTGCTCAGCAGGGAGCCTGCTTCCTCCTCTCTCTCTCTCTTGAATAAATAAATAAATAAAAAATCTATAATTAAAAAAAAACTATTATTCTACTATTTACAAAGCCATTTGTAGGGAAAGTGATGGAATAAAGTCATCCAAGGACTGCTCTTTGATTTTCTCATTACAAAGTTCACGACTAGGCAATCTGATGTCTTTTTTTTTTTTTTTAAGATTTTATTTATTTACTTGACAGAGAGAGATAACAAATAGGCAGAGAGGTAGGCAGAGGCAGGGGGGTGGGGTGGGGGTGGGGAAGTAGGATCCCTGCTGAGCAGAGAGCCCAAATGACCTGAGCCGAAGGCAGAGGCTTAACCCACTGAGCCACCCAGGGGCCCTGGCAATCTGATGTCTTTAAGTCTTCCATGAGGAAAAAAAAATTGTCTTAAACTGAATCTGAACATACTGTGATTCAGTAAGACTTATTTTTTTGAATTTTAGAATTAGTTACAAAAGCATCTTCAAATCTAGGTGTAAATGAAATATCATGATTTAAGGACTGTACCCATCTCTGGCACTTCGTTTGGATAATTCCCATTACTTTAAGAAATGTAGTGGCTATAGCACATGAAAAGATGCTCAACATCACTAATCATTAGGGAAATGGAAATGAAAACCACAATGAGATACCACTTCACACCCATCAGGATGGCTATCATCAAAAACAAACAAAACAGGGGCGCCTGGGTGGCTCAGTTGTTAAGTGTCTGCCTTCTGCTCAGGTCATGATCCCAAGATCCTGGGATCAAGCCCTGTGTTGGGCTCCCTGCTCAGTGGGAAGCCTGCTTCTCCCTCTCCCACTCCCCCTGCTTATGTTCCCTCTCTCGCTATGTCTCTCTCTGTCAAAAAATAAAATCTTAAAACAACCAACCAAACAAAACCTAGAAAATAGCAAGTGTTAGCAAAGTGTTTTTCTACATCTTTGTTGGAACCCTTGTACACTCTTGGTAAAGTGTACAAGGTAGGGTACATCCCCACACTCTTGGTAGGGATGTAAAATGATACAGTCGCTATGGAAAACAGTATGGAAATTCCTCAAAAAAAACAAAACAAAACAAACAGAACTAGCTTATGATCCAGCTATTCCACTTCTGGTTATATACTCAAAAGATATAAAAGCAGTGTCTCGAAGAAATATTTATACACCTATATTCAAAAATGCATTATTCACAATAGCTAAAAACATGGGTATAATGCCAAGTACCCATCGACAGACAAATGGATAAGCAAAATAGAGTCTATACATATAATGGACTATTATTCAGCCTTTTTAAAAAGGAAGGAAACTCTGACCTTTGCTAGAACATGGATGAATCTTGAGGACATTATGCTAAGTGAAACAGGCCAGCCAGAAAGAGATAAGTGCTGTATGATTTCATCTGTATGAAGTACTTAGTCAAATTTCTATAGAATGGTGTTTTTCCAGGTGTAAAGAAAATGGTAGTGGAGAATTACTGTTTAATGGATATAAAGTTTCAGTTTGTAAGATGAAAAGAGCTCTGAAAATGGTTATGGTGATGGCTGCACAAGATGTAAATATAGGTAACACCACTGAAGTACATACTTCAGAATGGTTAATTAAGATGATAAATCTTATGTTCTGTATATTTTACCACAATAAAAACTACTGGAAAGAAAAACTAAGGAAAAATAAAAAGCAGTGGCTTGGAATACTTTTACGGTAGTAATAATAAAAATAGCTACTACTTATTGAGCACCCACAGTACTTTTACATACTGTGCTAGATACCTTATACATATCACTAATTCTTACAACTTTATAGATATAAAAAGTGAGGGTCTGAAAAAGTTGACTAACTTGCCTGAAATCACACAGTGAAGAAGCAGCAAAGATAGCTTTGAACCCAAAGCCCATGCCATTCTTTATGTACTGTACGACCTCTGCATTTCACAAAAATTCAGAATAAGGTACACAGGTGTCCCCCAAAAGCAATAAATTCAAAAGGGCACTGAATATGAATGAATAATTAAAACAACACCTAGTGCACAGGGGTATTCAGAGGGGAACAATCAGTATGTAACAATAACCTGTATCTTACCTCCAACTCTAATGTACCCATACAGACCTACTTATATGCAGCTCTCATTCCAAATAAAGTTGGTAAGAGAAGCAAATCCATAATAGGTTTCACAGTGACAATTACAAAAGAGATGTTCCCCAAAGCAGCAGCATAGGAGATGGAAAAAATGGTTGGCCTTGGGTGGCAAAGATAAAAATTTAAGTATTTTACAGGATATTAAGTAGATGTTGTTAAGGACTGGGGACAGGATGTCAAAAGAGTAAAAGAAAAAGGGATTAAAAATAAAAAGCAACAACCAAAGATAAGCAAATAGATGACAACAAAAATTACAGAATAGGAAGATAAAATTCAGTACTAAAACATGATATAAATATGCAAAAGAGTCAATTTTCCTTTAAAGAGCAGAGTTGGCCTAGTAGATTAATGAGTCCTAATTTTGCAGAAGTAAATTCATCTATTGTAATTCAGTGATGACAGTGAAATTCTTCAGAATGGGTATTCAAACTGTGGCTCCAAAAATGCTCAAAGAAAAAAAAGATAGGAGAGTTGGAAAACTTAGAGCATGTAGTAAAGATGCCAAAAACAGATTTTCATTGATGTCATTCATCAATATCTCCAAATCTCAGCCATGGCTGCAAACCATGAGGATACTTAAAAATTTGTTTTCTTCTACCCACATTTATTTCAGAAATCATGAAAAAAACTCATCTGAATCCCTAGAATTACATCCTTTCTTAAATACTTGTTAATGAAACTGAACATAAGCATATTCTTTCACTGAACAATATCAGAAAGTCAGAGAAGGAAGTGTAAATCCTGGGAATAGGACAGGAGGTACCTACTCCTCCCAAGGAATTAAGATCTCTCAGGACTTCATTTTTGTTCCTGTCAACCTCTTAAAATCATCTTTTTTTTTTTTTTGCCATATTATTATTTATAGCTTTCTAGTTTCACCTATAAGCAATTAGCTTTCTGAATAAGTGAAGATGAGCTTGGTATTTTACAAGTAGTGAAAATCTGGATTCTGAGCTTTGCAAAATTGCATTAATGTATTTCAAATCACAAACATATATTTTATATACACGAATACAGATTTTATCTAATAGGTCAGAAAAGGCTCCAGAGGGGTGCCTGGGTGGCTCAGTGGATTGGGCCTCTGCCTTCTGTTCAGGTCATGATCCCAGGGTCCTGGGAACGAGCCCCACATCAGGCTCTCTGCTCAGTGGGAAGCCTGCTTCCCCCTCTTTCTCTCTGCTTGCCTCTCTGCCTACTTACGATCTCTCTCTCTGTGTCAAATAAATAAATAAAATCTTAAAAAAAAGAAAGAAAAGAAAGAAAGAAAAGGCTCCAGAAAATTCTAAACCCTAAAAAATAAGAGAAAAGGAAAAAATAAGTAAGAGAGAAGTAGGAGAGCACGATGCTTTAGTGAGCAGCCAATAAGTTCACTAGTGGACAGCAGTTTATTGGTTTCTCTCAGCAGTGAAGTCTCCTCCTCTTGGGCGGTTTGCACTGTGACTGCAGCTGCGTACCTTTGGTGGTATCAGATATGCTATTTAACAAGGCACACATCATATCTCCCTCTAAATGGTGAGGGTTTAGTATATGTGCTGGCCTCTGGGTCTTCTTAAATTGATTCTCTAGCTCCAGAAAACCTTGATCTCCTGAGAGGATGGTGAAAGGGATTTGCTTGGGTAGTTGTTCATCTAGACGGCCAGCCTAAGGTGGAATAAAATACATGTGTTGACAGAAATCAGTACTTGAGGTTTAAATTAAGTTACATCTATTTCAGAATGAACACATACCTAAAAAAGTATATTTACTTATTTTAAGATTTTATTACTTTTTAAAAATGAATCTGTACACCCAGTGTGGCGCTCAAACTCAACCCTGAGATCAGATCAAGTGTTGCATGTTCCACTGATTAAGCCAGCCAAGCACCCCAACAAAGGTATATTTAGCTTGTGTTCTAGCTCCCACCAAAGTATAAAGATCTCCCTCATAAATAAATGAAATATGCAATGTTTAATCAAATGTAGCCATCAATATCAATGCCAGATATTTTATATGCCACCAAGAAAGTAAAACAAACAAACAAACATAAACCTGGAATGCTATAAGGGCTACACACTTAATCTAAGGGTAAATAAGAAATAAATTTGCCACAGAGAAAGGGTAAGCAAGGTAATTTGCATAACTCAATCTCAGCACTGATAAAGGGAAAAGGAAATGTCTTATGGTTTAAAACGTAAGCAGCAGCTAATAAGTTTGCAGAGGGGACACCTGGCTGCTCAGTCAGTAGAGCATGTGACTTTTGGCCTTGGAGTCATGAGTTAGAGCCCCATGTTGGGTGTAGAGATTACTTAAATAAATAAAAAACTTAATGGGTGCCTGAATTGCTCAGTTGGTTAAGGGTCCAACTCTTGGTTTCGGCTCAGGTCATGACCTCAGGGTTGTGAGACAGCTCCACAATGGGCTTGAAGCCTGCTTAAGATTCTCTTTCCCACCCTTTCCACTTGTCCCTCCCCACTCTCTAAACAAACAAACAAAACAAACTTTTAAAAACATACACAAAAATACCAAAAACCAAATTTGCTGAGTAAATTCATGCTATCAGTGTGACACATAAATCCTTAAGCAGGTAATTTAATTTAAAATGGGTCTCAGGTTGGTAGCTTCTCTAGGTAACTGGCAGAGAGCGAAGCAAATGCAAACCACATCTAGGCCAATGGTGATTGTTAAGGTGCCTCCCAATTTCAGAGATGTTAAAACGTGAAAGTATCTTAGCATACATCAAGTATAATGTCATCTCTTGATCATCATTCTATAAATAGTTAAGGGTCTACAATGAGTTGCTGACAGTCTGCTAGGAATTGGGGAAAAGCAGTAAATAAGTATAATATGAGTCCTTGCCCTCACTGTCATAGGTAGAACCTGATGTAGAAGGTTTTATGCAAAAATACAGCACCAAAATATACTCTATAGCATCATTATGATCCAAGTAGAAAAGATATTCCAAATGGGTCAAAGGTTCACACTAGATTTTGTATAAAACAATCGCTCACATGCATACAGATGGCAAAATCAGCAGCATCTTTTCTTTTACTACAACGAGGATGAAGGAAGAAGCATCCAATCCTATTCAGGTAATTATAGATCTTACAGTTGTGTGGAGGCTTCCAATTGGTGTTTCCTCCTATTATTTTTAGAAAAGGCATATATGATAGTCAAACAAACAAACAAAAAGAACAGAATACTAGATACAACTGAAAGCTCAATCATAAAAAAACACACATTAGAAAAAAAACACACATTAGAGAAAACTTTTTCTAGAGAGTAGATTCTAGATTAGAATGCAGAACTCAATTCGAGTATGGGTTTCACCATTTTGTTGCTTTACAATCTTGGCAAAGTAGGATGACTTCAATCTGCCTATTCATCTGGAAACACATAGGTATATTAGTGAGAATCAAAAGCAGTGTGTGTGAAAAGTCTCTGAATGGTATAATTCTATAAAACCATATTAATGGTTTTTTAACAAATATGTCAGGGCTACTCAGTGGATAGAAATTATGGGCAATCAGCAAAGCTAAATTTACTAAAAGACTGTACTGGGTAACTTTATCCAGGTCAGTACATTCCTATCTTAAATTCAGTCCTCTTCTTTATATGTTTTTCCCTATCAAACATGAAGTTTATTGGATGTTCACTATACCAACTTCCTGTAAATCAAAGAAGTCTCTCTCCCTGTTTGGTCAATAGTTTGTAAAGAGATATTTAGATGAATGAACAGTAAGGATGAACTGAAGAGGCAATTATGACATGTTGAAAATCATACTAGTTCTGTAGCCATGAGGCCCAATCAAGTTCAAAGGCTAACTCTACTATTTATTAGTTTTATATTTTGGAAAAAAATAAACTTTTCAGCATACTTCCTTATAGTTTAAAAGGGAGATAAATATAATAATCAGTAAGCATGGATTAATACCAAGCATAGTACCTGGCACATTGCCAGTGTTAAATAAAGGCTTTTTCAATATGTATCTATAGAGTCACAAACTTTAGGTCACCAAAGAGAGTTCACAGTGACCACAGAGAAATGTGAAGAGAAAAATATTCTAGCAGAGTAGCTATAATGCAAAGTGACAATATTCTATCTATGTCTGTATGTTTTAATCAAGGAGGTTCAAGAGCAGTCTTTTAAATGTGAAACATACTCTAAAGGAAAAAAGAGAGAGGGTGTCATCTCAAATGTTTTCTTTATCAACCATACCTTGAAAACCCCAAATAAATGTTCCTTGGTTAAGATGCCCTGGTAGATGACCAAAAAAGTTTGACCAGTTATCAAAGTCTACAAAGACTATATGAGTCATGGTTCGCAGATAATCCAAATCTGGAAGCTCAACGACTTCTTCATCTGAGAAGAGAGAAACATTAACCTGAATTTGTTAAGAATTAACTAAAAACATTTTAATTGCTTAAGTTTAAAAGATATTAGAGAGGGGTGCCTGGGTGCTCAGTGGGTTAAAGCCTCTGCCTTCAGCTCAGGTCATGATCCCAGGGTCCTGGGATCGAGTCTCACATGGGGCTCTCTGCTCAGCAGGGAGCCTGCTTCCCCATCTCTCTCTGCCTGCCTCTCTGCCTACTTATGATTTCTGTCTGTCAAATAAATAAAATCTTAAAAAAAAAAGATATTAGAGAATATACAAAAATGTTAATCTTGAACATTATTAATTTCTAAACCTTTTTTTTTTTAAAGATTTTTTATTTATTTATTTGACAGAGAGAGATGACAAGCAGGCAGAGAGGCAGGCAGAGAGAGAGGAGGAAGCAAGCTCCCTGCTGAGCGGAGAGCCCGATGTGGGGCTCGATCCCAGGACCCTGGGATCATGACCCGAGCCGAAGGCAGCGGCTTAACCCACTGAGCCACCCAGGCGCCCCTAATTTCTAAACCTTTTAATGAAGTCCAAACTTGTACATGACATGGTATACTGACACCAGATAAAAAGTATTCTGAACATTTCAAAATTTTTATTATTCTTTCTATATATAAATGCCATTGACCCTAAAGCCTACCTTTCTTTCTCTAATTTTTTAAAAAAAAGACATATTTATTCAGTGTCATGATCAGACTATCACATTTAGCAATTAACAGCATGGGTATAAAAAAAATTCTGTATTAAAATCCTTTGTTGGAATGCTTTACCCCTTTCCATAGAACAAAAACTAAAATAACCTGTTATACAATCAGTCTCAAATACAGTCCTCAAGTTTTTTGCCCATACACATGAGTATTGTCTAGAACATGTCCTCTTGGGATGCTGGGGTGGCTCAGTCGTAAAGTGTCTGTCTTGGGTTGCATCGGGCTCCCTGCTCAGCAGGAAGCCTTTTTCTGCCTCTCCCACTCCCCCTGCTTGTGTTTCTTCTCTCACTGTGTCTCTGTTAAATAAATAAAATCTTTTAAAAATAAAAATAATGTACTGGAGAGGCTTCTGGGTGGCTCAGTCGGTTAAGCATCTCACTTCGGCTCAGGTCACAATCCAAGAGTCCTGGGACAGAGTCCTGCAAGAGGCTCCCTGCTCAGCAGGGAGCCTGCTTTTAACTCTGCCTGCTGCTCCCCCTGCTTGTGCTTGCTCTGTCTCTCTCTCTCTCTGATAACTAAGTAAACAAATAAATAAATAAAATCTTAAAAAAAAAAAGTATTGGAAGACCTAAAAGACAAAATTTTGAATTAAATAACCAAAAACTTATACCATCCATCAAAATAAAATTTCAAGGTTATCTGAAGAATGTCTCCTCCCCTGCCGCCCCAGCCATATGTTTGTTCTCTTCCCAATCTAGACTGATTTATTAGTAACCTGTTAAATGAAATAACCAACAACCCTGCTACCATAAAGTGCTGCAGAAGAGGTCCTGGTAGCATACCAGCACTTCCCACCATAAACAGATCTTTTTCTTGGTTCTCTTGCGTTCTTTCCTCTTCCACCATTTTCTAACTCTTGTTCTCCATCCCTTTCACTTCTTTCATACTTCTCTATTTTATAAGGCCTTGAAGATTCAACTGATTAGCAATGCCAACCTTAATATTTTCAATTATTTTTTAAAATGACTAGGTTTTACTCTGCCTTAACAGAGACTCCCTCAAATATACTACTGTTATTCCCTCCCATTTCTAAGCCACCCATTTTCTTTTATGTTTTCTTAATATTCTTATTAATTGTAGGGGCCCCTGGCTAGCTCAGTTGGTGGAGCATGTGACTCACTCTCAGAGTTCTAAATTTGAGCCCCACATTGGGTGTAGAAATTACTTAAAAAATTAAAAAAAAAAATTCTTAGTAACTGTAGATTTAGATACTACAATCATTACCAAACACAGATCAACATAGTTTCCCCAAAAAGTAACTGGAAAAACAAAAGCACAAGAGAACATAAAAACAGTGTAACTACTGCTTTATTGTCTGAAATAGAGCTGAATGGGTCAGTAGCAGCTCATATAACATTTCTTACATAAAGTATGCCAAGACTAAAGATGATACTGAGATCTACACATGCTATAGAGCAAGGCTATATAAACTCAGTAGTTCATAAAAACAGTTAATAAAAAAATTTTAGGGGTGCCTGGGTGGCACAGCTTAGTATCCGACTGTTGATTTTGGCTAAGGTCGTGATCTCAGGGTCATGAGATCAAGCCCCAAGTCGGGCTCTGTGCTGAGCATTGAGTTTACTTAACTTTCTCTTTCTCCCTCTCTCTCTGCCCCTCCCGCTCATGTGTGCTCTCGTTCTCTAAAATAAATAAATCCATAAAAATAAAATCTTGGCCAAAATTTCATATATCACCATTTTCCCCGCTATATATTATATAATTTACAAGGACCTAATATTTGTTTAAAAGAATATACACTTAAAATTATACTTCTAGGGGCGCCTGGGTGGCTCAGTGGGTTAAAGCCTCTGCCTTTGGCTCAGGTCATGATCCCAGAGCCCTGCAATGGGCTCTCTGCTCAGCAGGGAGCCTGCTTCCTCCTCTCTCTCTGCCTGCTTCTCTGCCTACTTGTGATCTCTGTCTGTCAAATAAATACATAAAATATTTAAAAAAAAATTATACTTCTGGGTGCCTGGGTGGCTCAGTGGGTTAAAGCCTCTGCCTTCAGCTCAGGTCATGATCCCAGGGTTCTGGGATCGAGCCCCGCGTCAGGCCCTCTGCTCTGCAGGGAGCCTGCTTCCTCCCTTCTCTCTCTCTGGCTGCCTCTCTGCCTACTTGTGATCTCTCTGTGTCAAATAAATAAAATCTTAAAAAAAAAATTATACTTCTAAACAAAATTAAAACATACTCTTCTGGCCTTACTTAGTCTTACCACTTGGTGCAAGAAGTAAAGTCTAGAGTAAGTACAAAGGAATCTATACCCCAATTTTCTCCCTGGTTTCTTGCTACCATTTGTAACTCTTCTTTTTCTTTTTAAAAATATTTTATTTATTTATTTGAGAGAGAGAGAGAGAGAAAGAGACAGCACAAGCAGGGGAAGCAGCACCCACTGAGCCACCCAGACACCCCTGTAACTCTACTTCTAATTGCCATTTAACTCTAAGTAATAGTTTTGCTTCCAAGAAAATCCTAAAAAAATATACAAATTCTTAAGTGATCTTTAAGATTTCTCATAGAATAAGGCCAAAATATGAGGATGTGGAGGAAAAGGAATCCTTATACACTATGGGTGGGAATGCAAACTGGTACAGCCACTGTAGAAAACACTATGGAGATTCCCTGAAAAATTAAAAAGTTAAATTAATTAAAGAGTTACCATATAATCCAGTAATTCTACTTCTCGGTAGTTACCCAAAGAATACAAAAATATAAATTCAAAAAGATATACACATCCCTTTGTTAAATGCAGCATTATTTAAATAGCCAAATTATGGACACAACCCAAGTGTCCACTGATAAATGAATGGATAAAGAAGATATGGTATGTATGTGCATTATATGTGTATGTGTGTGTGTGTGTGTGTGTGTGTAAACAGAATATTACTCTGCCATAAAAAGTAATGAAATCTTGCCACTTTCAACAACGTGGATGGATCTAGAGGGTATAATGCTAGAAAAAAAAATACCACAGGATTCAGTCACGTGGAATTTAAGAAATAAAGGAAAAAAAGGACAACAAAAAACCATTTTCTTGGGGTGCCTGGGTGGCTCAGTTGTTAAGCGTCTGCCTCTGACTCAGGTCATGATCCCAGAGTCCTGGGACTGAGCCCTCATTGGACCTCCTGCTCCACAGGAAACCTGCTTCTCCCTCTCCACTCCCTCTGCTTATGTTCCCTTTCTCACTATTTCTCTCTCTGTCAAATAAATAAATAAAATCTTAAAACAAAAAACCAGATTCTTAAATATAGAGAACTGGTGATTACCAGGGGAATATACACTTAAAATTATACTTCTAAATGAAATTGGTGGATGGGGGGATGGATGAAATAGCTGAAGGGCTTAAGAGTACACTTTATTAGAGTGCTCAGTGGGTTAAGCCTCTCCTTTCGGTTCAGGTCATGATCTCAGGGTCCTGGGATGAAGTCCCACATCGAGCTCCCTACTCAGCAGGGAGCCTGCTTCCCCCCCTTTCTCTGCCTGCCTCTCTCCCTACTTGTGATCTCTGCCTGTCAAATAAATAAAATCTTAAAAAAAAAGTACACTTTATCATAGTAAGCACTACTACATAGAATTGGGGAATCATTAATACTGTACACCTGAAACTAATATGTTAACTACAGTGAAATAAACATTTTTTAAAATAAAATAAAAAAAGAATTAGCCAACAACAAATGAATAAAGTCAAAATAGAAACAAAAAGAATTCACTTGATTTATCTTTTTTTTTTTTTAAAGATTTTATTTATTTGACAGAGAGAGACAGAGATCACAAGTATCAGAGAAGCAGAGAGAGGGAGGGGGAAGCAGGCTCCCCGCTGAGCAGAGAGCCCAATGTGGGGATCAATCCCAGGACTCTGGGATCATGACTGGAGTTGAAGGCAGACGCTTAACCGACTGAGCCACCCAGGTGCCCCTTGATTTATCTTTTTAATGAACCTAAATCTAAATGATAAGAAGAAACTAAATGTTCAGGATCACTTTCAAATCTTTCAGAAAGACTATCAATTTCCTTCATCTCTCAAAATTCCCATGCATTTTGTGAAAGAAAATGTTATCTTGAACACATTGTTTAAATCTAATAAATACTCGGGGCACCTAGGTGGCTCAGTCAGTTAAGTGTCTGCCTTCGGGCTCAGGTCATGATCCCAGGGTCCTGGGATCAAGCTCTCCATCTGGCTCCCTGCTTGGCGGGAAGCCTTCTTTTCTCCCTCTCCAACTCTCCCTGCTTGTGGTCCTCTGCCACTGTCTCTCTGTCAAATAAATACAATTTTACAAAAAAAAAAAAAAAAAAAAAAAAGCTAATATATACTCTTTGTCCCCATAAGTTTAGTTGAGTATTTAAATAAGAATATTTATTAATGTTTACGAATCACATCCATAAAAAGTGTACACACCACAGTAATTAACTGATCATCCTACCATGTTTCTTACTTCAAAACTGAATCATCATTAGCTTTCACAAAAATGATGGCTACAGTACATGTATGTTTCTCTACCAACATGTGAAATTTGCATAGACATTAGAGTTATAAAGCCATACCTATAGTCTGACAGCTTAGGTCATTCTCAGCTCCTTTCTCCATGTCTGAGTTTTTTGGATAGCTTACTGTCTGTTTCAGTTTTCTCTCTGTACGTGAGGTACTGGCAGCAAACTTGTACAGGCTTGTTTTCTCAGATCCAAAGTGAGCCACACTGGGTTTCCGTAAAAAGCAATGTTTTCTATGGAAGTGCTGCTGAGCACTCTCAGGATCATGAAATGCTTTAGTGCAGGTGCCACACTTGATCACAAACTGTTGCTCCTCTTCCTCCTCACTGTTTTCTTCTCTGTGCACTTGATGGATATGAGTATTAATATCAGCTACGCTCTGTGCTGTTGCTGAACACAAGCTGCAGCGAAACCACAGTTTACCTTTATCCAACATGGTTTGGAGACATCTACTATAATCCTCCTTTCTGTTCACTTTACAGATGTAACTCTCACGGCAACCACAGGTTAACAAGTTACTGGTCTCTATTACTGGAAAATCATTCTCAGTTTTAATCGAAGTTTCAGCTTTTTCAGGCAGAAACACATAATCTATGCTGTGGTGCTCCTTATAATGACTTAAAAATGCTTCTTCCACATTAAAGATAAGATCACAAAGCCCACAAAAGTACTTAACCTTTATTTCATTGTTATGTTCATCTTGGCAATGGCGGTATAGTGTTTCTACCTTGTGAAAAGTCTTTTTGCAATGGGCACAGCTATATCTATGAAACTGGTGACTTGCTAAAGACATGCAATGCTGTTTTACACATTCTTGGGAATCAAACATATCTTCACAAATTCGGCATTGCCATTTACCCCTTGGAGGACTGTTTGCTGGAGAATGATCAATAATAGTAATAGTTGAAGAAGGATTCTTAGCAGTCACATTACTCACCATTGTTGCAGAAGATGATGGCAAAGTTTCACCTTCTACTTCATCAGTCTCGTAAAAATATCTGTGTCCATTATGAAATTCAGTCACATGTGCCATGATAGTCTCTTTTCTTGTTAACTCCTTTTTGCATGTCCGACACCAGAAAAGAAAGTTATTTAAATGTGCCCCTCCATGAATCCGGCTCATATGTAAACGGATGACCCCTGAATCTTCACACACCTTTCCACAGACCACGCACTTATAACACATTGTGTTTGCTGAGAAAACATGCTTTTCCACTGCATCTTCACTTGGGAATTGTTGATGACATTCACAAAACCAAGTTTTTACAACTGACTTTTCTTTCTGAACACAAACCATACCTTCATGGCTTCTACCTTCTAAATTCATCTTCTTTTTTGGAACAGTGGTACAATCTTGTGAACTTGATTCTTGAATAGACATAGTTCTTTTAAGTGATGAAAATTTTGAATGATCTAGCAATAGATGCAAGTCAGAAGAAGGTTTGTTCCCTTCACTGCTGTGGCAATAAAGTAAGACTGATTCTTCCATTGAGGTAATTACTCGGACTTTGTGCCCTGAATTCTGCTTGTGATTTTGGGTACTGGTTTCATCCATAAAGACTTGGTTGCAATTTGGACAGTAACCTCGTAATAGGAATTTTTCTGCAACTTGGGCAATGCTCTTCTCAGCTACAGCTACAGGACCAGCATTTCGACAACGAACTCTAAATCGGATAAAAAACCCAAAAACACACTCTTTTGTAAGCACTTCTAAATACAGTAACTCTGCTTTTTACAGGAATTATAAACAATGTATACATAAAACACCAGAAGATATTTTTCAATAAAAATGCAGATAATAGGGGCGCCTGGGTGGCTCAGTGGGTTAAAGCCTCTGCCTTCGGCTCAGGTCATGATGCCAGGGGCCTGGGATTGAGCCCTGAGGCTCTCTGCTCAGCGGGGAGCCTGCTTCCTCTTCTCTCTCTCTCTGCCTGCCTCTCTGCCTACTTGTGATCTGTCTGTCAAATAAATAAATAAAATCTTTAAAAAAAAAAAAAAGAAGAAAGGTTTGTCTTTAAAAAAAAAATGCAGATAATAGAATAATTTCATCTCAAAATACTTGAGTATTACCTGTATTTTGTCTGTTTCTAATCCACATACAGAATAGTAAAACTAAAATAAAAAGATTTTAAAAAATTCACACAAATATTTGGAAAATGAATCTCTGACTTGTTAGACGTTAAGCAACAAATTTCTAATAAACCTATGGGTCAAAGAAAAAATTAAAAGGTAAAATTTTTTTTAATGAATGAAAATGAAAACAACTTATCAAAATCTGAGGGTAAATCAATGCTTAGAGGCAAATTTATAACTTTAAATGTTTATATAGAAAAAGAAAGGGGCGCCTGGATGGCTCAGTGGGTTAAGCCTCTGCCTTCAACTTGGGTTGTGATCTCAGAGTTCTGGGATCGAGTCCTGCATCAGGCTCTCTGCTTGGCAGGGAGCCTGCTTTCCTCTCTCTCTCTCTGCCTGCCTCTCTGCCTACCTGTGATCTCTGTATGTCAAGGGAATAAAAAAAATCTTTTTTAAAAAATGGTGTAACAGGAAAAACAGAGCCTAAAAGACATAGCACCTAAACAGAAAATATGTACAGATTTTGTTTGGATCATGATTCCAACAAATCAAATGTAAAATGTAAAACTTCATGAGATAATAAGGGCAATTTGATAACTGACTAGTTTTTGATGCTATTAAAAATACCAGTTTTTTAAGGTGTGGTAAATGTATTATAGGATTAAAAAAAAAAAAAGAGTCCCTACCATTTATAGTTACATATTGAAGTATTAACAGATATAATGACATGATTTAGTTTGAAATAATAATTTGCAGGGGGGTGACAATATAAAGGAAAAACAACTGTCATGTGTTGATTATTACTAAAGCTAGTTTTGAAAGGTACATTGGGGATTATACATTGCTTGATAATTTCCATTGTAAAGCCAATGATTATTTGGTAAATTTGGCCTTTCAAAGAAACTTAATCTTTCATATGTATATGATACCTTCCATTCTGGCTGACTTAAAGCCAAAGTTCTATTTTAACCCACTCCTCCCCCAGTATACATACTACTCACACAGCACACAGAAAAGAAAACACATAGAACCATTAATTCTTTTACATTCACAGCAATATCAGCATATCCACTTTTTCCACACCTTTAACTTCTCTCATTATGCTAAACTTGACTAATTTCCAGACTAGTGTACATTCTTGTTTTTAAAAAAGCAAAGAAACATGGAATAGAAAAATATCTGTTGAATCTTCCCTCTGGTAAAGATTATTGGGCAGGATTCCCTTACAGCCAGACTAAATCTATACAAACCTGAAATGGGCAGTGAGCTCCATGTGGGAACGTAGTGTCTGGTGGCAGGCCACACACTTAACTTGAAATGGGACATCTTTGCACAGAGAGATCAGAAGTTTCTTTGCAAAAGATGGAAATAATATTGGATGTGCTATTCCCTGGTCATCTGAAAGACAAAATAAACTATAACTTGCAAAGATTTGAGTAGACAGCAACCCAACCTTCCTCCCCTCTGCTTTTCTCAATATTGGCTGGCATTAGTAAAAGATTGTTATTTATATGATAAAAATCCAAGGGAAGCAATTTTCTAGCCATAAGTACAAAAGATGCTGAACTCATACTCAAAATCTGAGTCTTAAATGCAGAGTAACACCCAACTTCGCAGATATTATGGATATATAAAAACATCATCCTAAAGAAGTATTTTCTTCCCAAGTTTTTCTTCATTCCTTAAGGTAAGTAAATCTTACTATTAGGTGCAGCCCAATACTGAGAATTTGTCTTGAAAAATAAAAATTAAGACCGCCTTTCACTTTCATGTTTTCAATCTAATGTGAGGTTAAGTTTTCTCAAGAATTATCTGAGAAGTATGGTAAGTCAGCAAAGATTAAAGTAGTTCAATAACTTTCAGAAGAGAGTATTAACATACCACCCAGTTTAAAATTCTGATGGAAATGATTCTTTCCAGACATATGCTTCAAACACCCATCCTTGCTGCTAAAAAGAAGGAAGCAATTTGGACACGCGAAACACTGAATAATCTGAGGAAGAAGGCTGTTTTTATGTTCATCATCTGCAGCTTCCTAAAATACAAGGCAAAGCTGTATTAAAGACAACTAAAATCAATATTCAGTTTTTTTAAATCAACTTTTAAAATTTCTTATTTCTTTGGAATATTCTGTATCAGGTTTTAACATAAAAACTTTTTTTCCCTGAGTGTTAACTATGGAATTTTTATCATACATGAGGTTCCATATGTGAATTAAAAAAATTTTTTTTAAAAACAAACCTTGACCATCTTTGTGACAATAAATATACATTTACTTTCTATATATTTTTCCTTTTTTAATATATATATCTATATTATGTTAATGGATAAATGTTTTCTTTTTCTTTCTTTTTTTTTTTTTAAAGATTTTATTTATTTATTTGAGAGAGCGACAGTGAGAGAGAGCATGAGCGAGGAGAAGGTCAGAGGGAGAAGCAGACTCCCCGTGGAGCTGGGAGCCTGATGCGGGACTCGATCCCGGGACTCTGGGATCATGACCTGAGCCGAAGGCAGTTGTCCAACCAACTGAGCCACCGAGGTGTCCCTTTTTCTTTCTTTTTTTTTTTTTTTTTTTAAATATTTTATTTATTTATTTGACACAGAGAGAGAGATCACAAGTAGGCAGAGAGGCAGGCAGAGAGAGGGGTGGGGAAGCATGCTCCTTGCCGATCAGAGAAGCCTAATGCGGGACTTAACCCCAGGACCCTGAGCCAAAGGCAGAGGCTTAACCCACTGAGCCACCCAGGCGCCCCGATAAATGTTTTCATATCACATACACTTCTTTAATTTTGCTTTATTCTCTCTACTCTGCAGTATAACCTATGTTTATGTATTCTTCCATAAATGTCTCCATGCTTAATAATTTACAAAAATATATAGAAATAAACATATAGGGTCTGCCATTGTTTTACCACATGTGGTCATCTTATAGACTCTTATGCCTCTTAGTTTCTCTTATTCCACAATACATAAGGGAAATCCCTAAAAATCAACTGGCATATCTCTAATTCATTCTTCTCAATGGTTGCAGACTACTTCAGTTACTAAGACTTAGTCAACTATTCATTTCCAGGCCCTTCTCTCCTTGCTACTATAAACAATGGTATTGTAACGATCCTTAAATACATATCCTTATTTATAGGTGTATTTTTCTCATTATTCAGAGTGGCCCTATTAGGTTAAAAGGTTTAGTACTTGAATATTAAAGGACACCATAGGATTGTTTTTCAAAAAGGCTCTATCAATTTACATATTCCCTAGCAGTGTGTGTGAGCCTGGCACAACAGCTACTATAGATAGTTTTTTTTCATTTTTGCAGTCTGACAGATATTGTGATACTCATTGTTATTTTAGCTTTTATTTCCTACTAGTGAGTTTGAGTACTTAATTCATGCAACTCTGTGGATATTCCATATTTTGTGGATTGCTTCTTCATAACCTTTTGCCTGATGTTTCAATCGTTTTTATTTTCTCCTCTTCTGGTTGACCTGTGTCTTTTCTTCATTAACAAAAGTAACTGTGCCACGCACCATTTTGCAAATATTTTTCAAACATCTATTACTTTTGTATGTGGTCATTTAAAAATTTTGATGTAGTCAATATCTGAGCCCCACATTGGGGGTAAATATTTTTTAAAAGTATTTTTAGTTTTGAGATAGAAGAACCTCTTAACTAAGTTTGGATACTTTTCTACACACTAGGCTCGAATTCATACCCCAAGATTAAGAGTCACGTGCTCTATAGACTGAGCCAACCAGGTGCCCCAAGACTGAAAGTATTTTAAAATATATATTTATATGTATACATATATATGTGTATGTGTGTATGCTTATATATAAATATAATTTAACATCTTGTTAATGGTCTTTAGAATAATAGCCTTAAAAGTTGTATTGTGTCTTCTTAAACTATCATTAACATTAGGGATATAGAAATAGTATATATGGGATGCCTTGGTGGCTCAGTGGGTTAAGCGTCTCCCTTCAGCTCAGGTCATGATCACAGGGTCCTGGGATGGAGTCCTGCATTGGGGTCCTTGCTCAGTAGGGAGCCTGCTTCTCCCTCTGCCTGCTGCTCCCCCTGTTTGTGCTCTCTCTGACAAATAAATACATCTTGAAAAAAAAAATGAATAAGAAATTTACATATATATTGAGTGCATGTGAAGCACCACATTAGGGTTCAAAATCTAATAATCCCATGAAGTACTATTTTCATTACTTACAAATGAGAAAACTAAAATTTAGTTTCCCTCCAATCAAGTAGTACCCTGGGAAGAGATAAAACTACCATTCAGATACAGTCTTATATGTTGGTTATAAATTCTTTGCTCTTTCCACTTCTACCTACACCATGCAGAAGATAACATTGAAGAAGATACTTTGCATTCCAATGAGAAGGTAAATGAGAGCACTGAAGGGATTTCCTAAACATAAATTTATACAAATGTCCCTTACTTGAAGAATGTCAACAAAGTAATTTTTAGTTCAATTATGAGTCATAAATGGATTCAATATAAAGCTTGTTTAAAGTGTTTGCTCAATAGAAAAAGAACGTGATTCTACATAAAATTTAAATGAAATATACCTATTGCAAAAGTATAGCATATTTCCTTGTACAAACTAGGGGAAGGAGTGGGAAGCAGAATGTCTCATAAGTTAAAGTACTCAATTCCTTTCTACCATTATATTTTTGATTACATTAAAATAAAATACACTATATACATTTGTATATATAAAATAAGTTAAACCACAATAAGATATTATTTCATACCCACTAGGATGGCTGTTTTAAAAGTCACATAATAAGTGTTGTTAAGATGTGTAGAAATTAGAACCTGTTGGGTTGGTGGCTTCGGGAATGCAGGAGGAACAAAAGAAATGACCACTGGGGCCTCCATCTTCCAGGCCCCTCCACCCCCCTTCCTTAACCCTTGACTCTCCCGCCAAAAGGATGTATGCCCAGATTAGGTCTCCATAGGTAACCCGATACCTATGCAGGAAACAGAAGTATCAGGACCCCCCCCCCCATACCCTCTGATCACCAAATACCTTACCATGTATGGCTGTGAACCCACGACCTGCCTTGGCCCAATAAAAAACCCCACCGACTCCCTCCCAGCGCGACTTCCCCGACTCCCCTCTCCGGAGTCCGTGGAACCTTGCCTGAGAGTGCCCACCTCCACACAGCGCAACTTCCCTGGCTCCCCTTCTCTTGGGCCCTGAAACTTCACCAGAGAGTGCCTTTAATAAATCTTGCCTTGCACCTACCTCGCCTGGTGTTGTGTTTACCTTGCCTGCAAAACTTTACAGAACCCACATATATTGCTGGTAAGAAAATAAAATGGTAGTGTGTTGGATAACAATTTAGCAGTTCTTCAAACAAATATAATTACCATATGACCCCAAAACCTAAGTATTGAAGGCATATGTCCGCATGAAGGCCTTTTATTTTTAGCAGCATTGTTCTTTTTTTTTTTAACCTCCCTCCCCTTTCTCACTGTCTCTGTCAATTAAATAAGTAAAATCTTTAAAAAAAAAAAAAGATGAACCTTGACAAAATTATGGCAAATGAAAGAATCTTCTCACAAAAGGCCACATATTCTAGAATTCCATTTATATGAAATATCCAGAAAAGGCAAAACTATAGAGACAGATTGCCTAGGGTAGGGAGGAGGGGCTAACAAAAGGGAACAATCACTTTCAATGAGAGAAAGGCCCTAGGTACAGAATGAGAGGTTATACCTATTGACCCACAAGTGACACTGGGGTACACAGGAGCTTACAATATGATCTCCACCACCTCCACACCTCCACCACCACCAAAAAGGGAGGAAAGCAGGAAGCTATCTAGTGGTATACCCATTAAATGGCTTTAATGTCAAAATCAAATAGACGCTTGTTACGCAAAGCGTGACTTAAGAACCAGCAGCACGGGCATCAACTGTAAGCTTGTTAGGTATCTTGAATCTAAAGTCTCCTCTCAGATTTAGTTTAAGAACTTATATTTTAACAAGATACCGAAGTGATTCGTGTGTAAAGCTTAAGCAGCACAGACAGAAGAAACTAAAAATAAAAGGGAACACGGAGGGTAGCAAGGCAAAAATGCAAATTGTGATCATTTCCAGCTCTTTCACTGAAGAATGCCAGCCTTACAAAATGGAATTCATAGGTATACAATCGTCTAGTGACCTCTTCTGGCTGATTTAAGGTAGACAATTATAATCTAATGCATACCAGTTTCCTTTAGAGTTCCTGTGATGGACTCTCCAAAGAATAAATAAGGAGAATTTAATAAGAGCTATGTTAGGTCCTAAGTGCTTTATATAGTGCTTTATATATCTCGCATGTAACTATAATGATTCCATTTTAGAGACGAAGACATGCAGATGTTGAGTAACTTCTAGCGTACATACAGCTAAGAAAAGTGACAGTAGAAACCAAAGCTTTTGTTCTATTTTACCATCAACCTTCCCAGAAAACTAAACATCATAAATCTACTTACTGGAGACAAGGTAAAACAGCACAAAATAAGTGACTCCCAGAAAAAAAAAGAAACAAAATGAAATTTGGGAAAACACAAATGAAAGAATTAATTTAAAGGTTAAAATACCTATTCAGATTTACTAAAGATAAAAAGATAAATATGCTCATTAAAATGAACAAAACACTAATGACCTGGAAAAGGAAAACACACCCTGAAGACTCTTGTTTTGAAAAAGGTAGAGTATTAGTGACCACCTGAAAACACCAAAAAAGATTATCTTTTTCTTTTCTCTCCTCAAACCTTTGTCACAACAATAGAAACCCCTATCATTTCTTTTGGCTTTACTTTAAGGCTTTATTCTAAATGCCAATACCTAGGCAAAGCCTTTTTTTCATCTCAAAGTTAAATTACTACAAAAGTCACCTTTCTACACCTATGAATCCACCCTGAACACTGCTACCATTCTAATACCACTCCATCTCTTTGGTGTCCCTAAAAAAGGAAACTAACTGATTTTAGAATTAAGAATCTTTCTAGCTCTAAAGGTATAAAGCATTATTTTCATCATATCACTGTCCTACAACAGTAACCTCTTGCCGATATCAAGGTTACCACTTGTGTTGGGAGTCCCCTAGACCATCCCCAGGTTTTTCAAAAAAGATTTTTAAATTATTTATTTATTTGACAGAGATCACAAGTAGGCAGAGAGGCAGGGAGAGAGAGGGGGGAGAAGCAAGCTCCCCCTGAGCAGAGAGCCTGATGCGGGACTCGATCCCAGGACCCTGGGATCATGACCTGCGCTGAAGGCAGAGGCCTCAACCCACTGAGCCACCCAGGCGCCCCATCCCCAGGTTTGATGACTTGCTAGGGTTCACAACACTCAGCACATAGCTGTAATCACAGCTGTGATTTATTATAGGTTTTTAGCTACCAAGATATTTAAACTAGTATTTTTTTTTTAAGATTTTATTTATTTATTTGACAGAGAGAGATACAGTGAGATAGGAACATGAGCAGAGGAACTAGGGGAGGGAAAGCAGGCTTCCTGCCAAGTAGGGAGCCTGATGCGAGGCTCGATCACAGGACCCTGGGATCATGACCTGAGCTGAAGGCAGACGCTTAACAACTGAGCCACCCAGGCACCCCAAAACTGGTTTTGTTTTTAGTAACAGAAAAATGGAAACAATTAATACATCTAATAGGAAACTAAATGAACTATAATATAGTCAAACACTAGAATGTTATTGATTTAAAATGTATGCACTGATTCAACACATATTTAAGCCTTCATGTTTACAACATACTGCTTTTCTTATGTAAAAATTCAGACACTTTATTTTATGTAAAAGTATTTATAAATGTTTTTGGTGTAGTCGTAAATCATATTGTTTTCCTAAGTTTACTTCCTGCTGCTTCATTATTATCAATGTACAGAAATGCAACAGACTTCTGTACATTGATTTATCAGTTCTAGCAGCTTTTGGTAGTCTTTAGGGTTTTCTGTGTCATGTGATCTGCAAATCGTGAAAAGTTTTATTTCTTCCTTACCAATTTGGATCCTTTTTATATATTTTTTGTTGTTGTTGCCTAATTGCTGTGGCTAGGACTTCTGGTACTATGAAGAATAAAAGTGGTCAGAGTGGACATTCTTATCTTGCTCCTGACCTTAGGGAAAAAGCTTCAGTTTTTCACTACTGAATATGATGTTAGCTGTGGGTTTCTCATATATGACCTTTAATTATGTTGAAGTTAAGCTCCATCTAGACCTACACTGTTAAGGGTTTTTATCATGAATGAATGTTGTACTGTCAAGTGCTTTTTCTGCAACTACTGAAATGATCATGTTTTTTATACCTTCTCTTACTGATATGTTTGTTGATTGTTTTGCAAATATTGAACCAACTGCATCAAAAACAATAAATACCTAGAAATAAACGTAACCAAAAAGCTGAAAGACCTGTACTCTGAAAACTATAAAACACTGATGAAAGAAATTCAAGATGATATAAAGAAATGAAGACATTACTACATGCTCATGGATTGGAAGAACAAGAATTGTTAAAATTTTCTGTACTATCCAAAGCAAGCTACAAATTTAATGTAATTCCTACCAAAATAACAACAGCATTTTTCACAGAACTAGAAAAAAACAATCCTAATAATTTGTATGGAACCATAAATGACTCTGAATAGTCAAAGCACTCTTGGAAAAGAAAAGCAAAATTGGAGGTATCACAATTTCAGACTTCAAGTTATATTACAAAGGTACAGTAATCAAAACAGTATGGTACTGGCATTAAACCAGACACACTGATCAAGGGAACAGAATAGAAAATCCAAAAATAGGAGTGCCTGGGTGGCTCAGTGGGTTAAAGCCTCTGCCTTCAGCTCAGGTCATGATCCCAGGATCCTGGGATCGAGCCCCCTAGCGGGGGGGTCTCTGCTCGGCAAGGAGCCTGCTTCCTCCTCTCTCTCTGCCTGCCTCTCTGCCTACTTGTGATCGCTGTCTTTCAAATAAATAAATAAAATCTTAAAAAAAAAAAAAAAAGAAAATCCAAAAATAAACCCATAATTATATGGCCCTCAACAAAGGAGAAATGAATTTCCAGTGGGAAAAAGTTTATTCAACAAATGGCGTTGGGAAAACTGGATGGCTACATGCAAAAAGAACTAAACTGGACCACTTTCTTTCACCATACATACAAATAAAATCAATATGGATTAAAGACCTAAATGTGAGGGTGGCTCAGTGGGTTAAAGCCTCTGCCTCTGGGTCATGACCCCAGTGTCCTGGGACTGAGCCCCGCATCGGGCTCTCTGCTTGGCGGGGAGCCTGCTTCCCCCCCTTTCTCTCTGCCTCTCTGCCTACTCGTGATCTCCATCTGTCAAATAAATAAATAAAAAGAAAAAAGACCTAAATGTGAGACTGAAACCGTAAAAATCCTTGAAGAGAGCACAGGCAGTAGTAATCTGACATCGGCCACAGCAACATTTTTCTAGATGTATCCCCTAAGGCAAGAGAAATAAAAACAGAAATAAACTAGTGGGACTTCATCAAAATAAAGCTTCTGCACGGCAAAAGAAACAATCAACAAAACTAAAAGGCAACCTACTAAATGGGAGAAGACATTGGCAAAGGACATATCTGATAAAGGGTTAGTATCCAAAAATATATAAAGAACGTACACAACTCAATGGCCAAAAAACCAATCATCCAATTAAAAAGTGGGCAGAAAACATAAACAGACATTTCTCCAAAGAAGACAACCAGACGGTCAACAAACACATGAAAAGATGCTCAACATCACTCATCATCAGGGAAATGCAAATCAAAACTACAATGACAGATTGTCAGAATGGCTAAAATCAAAAACAAAAGAAACAACAAGTATTGGAGAGGATGTGGAAAAAAAGGAACCCTGGAGCACTGTTCGTAGATATGCAAACTGGTGCAGCCACTGTGGAGAACAGCATCGAGGTTCCTCAAAAAGTTAAAAATAGAACTACCCTAAGACCCAGTAACTGCACTACTGGCTATTTACCTAAAGAACAAAAACACTGATTCAAACGGATACTGAATGCCTATATTTATAGTAGCATTATTATAAGAGCCCAAGTATCCACTGATTGATGAATAAAGAAGATGTGGAATATAATGGAATATTACTCGGCCTTCAGAAAGGATGAAATCTTGCCATTTGTAACAACATGGATGGAGTTAGAGAGTATACTGCTAAGCAAAATAAGTCAAAGAAGGACAAATACCATATGATTTCACTCATATGTGGAATTTAAGAAACAAAACAAATGAGCAAAGGGAAAAAGAGTGTGAAACCAAGAGAGACCAAACTGTTGGTTACCAGAGGGGAGGTGGGTCTGGAGATGGGTGAAATAGGTGATGAGGATTAAGGAGTGGATGTGTCATGATAGCACCGAGTGATTAAAATAAAAACTTAAAAAATTTTTTTTCCACAGTGAACATATTAACAATTAACATTCTTTAATGTTAATAAGTCATTAAAGATATTTCAAACATGGTAAACAGTTATTACAGAACTGTATATTATACAGATTTGCATATGCCATGAATCAACTTGTATCCCTTGAGATTTAATACTTAATGAAAAGTTACATAAAAGAGCCTTTTTTAAAATACTAGAGTTCTTAATACTACCATTTATAAAAGAATTATTACTTACTACATGGCTCCAACATTTCAACAGGCAGTGAAAGGCAGAAGACTTAATATCAAGGTTCTAGTTCTCATTATGAGCAATCTTTTTTTTTTTTTTAATTTTATTTATTTATTTGTCAGAGAGAGAGAGAGGGATAGAGAGTGAGCACAGGCAGACAGAATGGCAGGCAGAGGCAGAGGGAGAAGCAGGCTCCCTGCCGAGCAAGGAGCCTGATGTGGGACTCGATCCCAGGACGCTTGGATCATGACCTGAGCCGAAGGCAGCTGCTTATCCAACTGAGCCACCCAGGCGTCCCTCATTATGAGCAATCTTGAATAAGATTAATTCCACAGAGCAACTCCATCAAGGGAAGGGTCTCTATGATAATCTTTAGGACTGCTGTATTCACTAATCAAGTTTACCTGTACATAAACATTTAATGTTCCAAATCATTTTATTCTCCTTAAACAATCATAATTTTGAACCTTATATGTATCATTGGTTATTTGTGATTATAGGTGATTGTAGGTGATTAAAAGCAGCAAGGAAACACCTATATCGAATCCCATGGTTCTCTAGAAAAAAAAAATACCTACTCTTAATTTAGGACATGCTCTTCTTACCTTAGCAAAGAGGTGATCCCTATATTGCTGTTGAGTAACAAAATTTTTGTAACATACTACACAAGCAAAGGAATTGATGAATGGTCCATGTAATGTAATTGTTGGATCACATGGAGAGTGATCAAACCTACTCAGCAAAAGAGAGATAACATTAGAAAAGTCCACATTTTAGGAGCTTAATTTTTAAGCATTTATTCAATTGTATAAACACACACACACATTCTCTCTCTCTCTCAGAAATTTATACTTTTCTACTGAAATATCAAATAATGTTCTTCATCTTCAAGAAATAAAATGGTTCCTTGATACCATGTAATTTCTTCAAACAGTGATCGATAGTTAGCTCAAGATTTCATAAAAGTACCCAACATCCAATAAAATGGATGAAATAAATAAAATATACCCAAGATCCAATCAAATGGTGAAATTCCAGTTTGAAAATTATAAAGCCATCACCTTTTCCTTTTTACCTTATTTACCACAAAATTCACAAATAGTTGTAAATGAACCAATGGAATAATAATCTCATCTTAAGATTTCTGAAAAACACCTTTCTTAAAAATGGCTTTTAATCTCTTTAATGTTCATTTTAATCATTTATTAAGTTATGTGCCATTTTACAATTGAAGACTTTTAAAAATACTTTAGATACAGTATGCTACCCAGTTATTTGCAGAATGCTGAAGCTCTCTCTAGGAGCCTTTATAGTACTTTAATGTGTAAGCAGGGTGAGATGGCCGGAAATGGTAATGGCTAAGAGTCCCCAAGCTCCCAACTCCCATCTTTAAACTATCTGAAAGAGAAACTATGAAGGTAAAAATGTTTAATGCCTTTAATATTGCCTTCCCTTGATATTTACTTTCTCAAGCTCTACTATTCAAAAATTCAGTAAATTAGTAAGGTGGTTTCATAAATGGAATTATTTGTTATGAATTTTGCTACCTTTGGTTTGTCTTTAACATTTGTTTTGTAATACCGTATTAGCTTTCTTTAGGCTAGATCAAATATCTCTAAGTGCTTTATGTCTCTTGAAATTTGTATTTATGGGGTGGATTTCTCTAAAACTGATTCAACTGCGTATCAGAGTGTAAAAAATCTGTTCAGAATTTTATGAGACATATTAAGAATAAATACATATTTAAAGGCTACATGCCTTGAAAGACAGAATATCACTAGAAAAAAATCTGACTTTAAACCTTGTAAGAAACCTAACTGTATCATAAAAGCACAAAACCAATTTGAGTTTGGAATATAAAGCTATGATCACAATGGCACAGGTGTATCATGCTTTCATTTTATGCAATCACTTTGTAACTCATTAGCTCTTCAGCATCCATTATTCTATCATACTCACCTTTTCAAATGTCCTAAGAGAAGGTGCCCATTATCAAATTCCTTGTTACAGTGCATTATGGGACATAAAATTGGTTTTCCAGACACCCGCATTTGGCCTCCTCTTCGGAATGAACTTTTTGTTCCAGAATTAATTGTTCCTGTTTTGAGTCCTGTATCATTGGAATACAAATTCTTATGTTCTTACTTCAGATACTTGTACTTTTGGACTGGTAATCAAAATTATGACAAAACAGGGGTGCCTGGGTGGCTCAGTCACTCAGTATCTGCCTTCAGCTCGGGTTGTGATCCCAGGGTCCTGGGATCGAGCCCCACATCAGGCTCGCGGCTGGGCGGGAAACCTGCTTCTCTCTCTCCCACTTCCCCTGCTTGTGTTCCCTCTCTTGCTGTGTCTCTCTCTGTCAAATAAATACATAAATTCTTAAAAAAAAATTATGACAGGGGCACCTGGGTGGCTCAGTGGGTTAAAGCCTCTGCCTTCAGCTCAGGTCATGATCCCAGGATCCTGGGATCGAGTCCCGCATCGGGCTCTCTGCTCCATGGAAAGCCTGCTTCCTCCTCTCTCTCTCTCTGCCTGCCTCTCCGCCTACTTGTGATATCTCTCTCTGTCATATAAATAAATAAAATCTTTAAAAAAAAAATTATGACAAAACAAAAAAATTATGATACAGCATGAATTGGGTGATTCTAATTGCAATTAAGTGTTTTCTTTCTTTCTTATAAAAGATATTATCACCTAAAAATAAACAGGTGTTTGGGACAAGTGAAGTTGTTAACATCTTTTAAGGTTTTTTGTTTTGTTTTGTTTTTTTGGGAGGAAAAGAGAGAGGAGAGAGTGCTCTAGTGAGCTGGGGAGGTCAGGGAAAAGTAAGTGGTTGGAGATGAAGAGTAAGAGAGAATCTTATTTTTTTTTTTTAGTATTTTATTTATTTATTTGACAGAGATGACAAGAAAGCTGTTAACATCTTTAAGTAACATTCTCTTGAGAGAAAAAAATGTGATTCTTTAAGTTCAATAGCTAACAAATGTCAAAGATCAGATACTGATTAGAAAATCAGTTGCTCTACAGAATCACCACTTCCCTTTTCATTTATATAAACTGGTAAAGATCTTCTCATTCTTTTTTCTCTTTTAACTATCTTAAACATATTAGAAAGTTTAGCTATATTATAAAAGATCTGAGTTCTCTGAAAATTGTTAAAAAATGCAACTAGGAAAGGGGGGGAAGAGTGGAGAGTTTAGGGAGGCAAGGAGAGTAAGAGTGATACTTTCGAAAAATACCAGGCATTAATCAATTAGTTCCAACATGGATGTCAAGTAATGCAGGTCTCAGCAATAAATTTATAGAACACAAACCAAAGATTTACTTATCGTTATCTTTCTCTTTTCTACTTATTCTATTTTATCCCTTTTCTTTTTCTCCTTTCAAAGTCTGCCCATCATTACTTTTTCTTTTTCCTCTCCCTTGTTTAAGAAAGCAAACTCTGCACCTACCACAGGGCTGTACAACCTTAAGATCAAGAGTCACATGCTCTATGGAATGAGCCAGCCAGACACCTCTTTCACTAGTTTTTCTTAATTAATCTCTCTTTATCCTGGTCCATTCTTCATCCCCTTTATTTCTTTATAGTCTTCATCTTACAGTGACACAACTCTGGCCAAATTTTGTTCCAGGGAAACTCCTAATGCATGATATATGATGGAAAATTTAGGATTACATTATATAAACCATGAAATGTAAAACTGCCAGGATTCTGACTGTTTATCAGGCAGTTACATACAGACAGTTTGATTACTGACTCCACTGTATTATTATTACTTCTTGTAGATTGTTTCAATGCCTTGAATATTTCATACAACAGAAAACTGGGTATTTATCTTTATGGCAGTTTCTACAAAGCCCCTAAGGATTTCAATAGGATGGATCATTATTCTTTTAACATCATCTAATTTTAAGATCTTCAAATGGTTATTATATAAATTTAAGGTTTTAGCTATTTTTCTGCCATTTTAGTTCTAGGCTGGGGGTGGAAAAGCCCACCATTAAAAGCTGCCAAAATGCTAATAAATATGTTCTGCCAACAAACAATGAACAGCATAGCATTAAACATATTTTTTAAAGATTTTATTTATTTATTTGACAGACAGAGATCACAAGTAGGCAGAGAGGCAGGCGGGGGAAGCAAGCTCCCTGCTGAGCAGAGAGCTGGATGTGGGGCTCCAACCCAGGACCCTGGGATCATGACCTGAACTGAAGGCAGATGCTTTAACCCATTGAGCCACCCAGGAGCCCCACATTAATCACATTTTAATCTTAAAGAGGCATTAAATGACAATACACCTTTTTTTGTCCTTAATTTTTTAATGTAGTCAGAATAATGAAAATTTCTTTATTGTTCATTTACATTCTAGCTATTGCCCATTAAGACTTTTATTTAGCCAAATAAAGGCTCTAGATAAAAATAAAATTGGAGAAAACAATCAAATGAAAGAAAATAACCTTTTTCCATGGAAAGGCAAACTACAGAGATTTAAATAGCCCTTTTCCTTAAATAGTATAGAGAGTGTTGTTTTTAAGTTACTAAATATTCAAATGTATGCAAACTGGCCTAACTATAAAGGTCTACAAAAGATGAATTTCAGGAGTGCCTGGGTGGCTCAGTGAGTTAAGCCTCTGCTTTGGTTCAGGTCATGATCTCAGGGTCCTGGGATGGAGCTCCGCATCAGGTTCTCTCTCTGCTGCCTACTTAGGATCTTTCTATCTCTATCAAATAAATAAATAAATAATCTTAAAAAAAAAAAAAGATAAATTTCAGTAGCATAATTATAAAGTTCTTCTAACCAAAGAGCTGAGTCACAATACTGGATAGATTTAAAAAGTCCCTTAATGCTACTTAGAAGTAGAACCTCACTTTTTATAACTGAAGAGAACAATGGCTCATCTCTGTTTCCCCAGCTATACCTTATTCAAACATCCCAGCACTCTCTAAAACTAATTTATGGAATAGAACCATACCAAATATAGCCCAATGCTAAAGCAGCTATTCTAGCAATAGATCCTAAAGTTCAGTTTTATAGTGCTGTTGCAGGGAACAAGCAAAAAACTAAATCACAAAAAAAGAGCATACTAGACACCTTAACTCCAGGCTCAAGCTTATTAGCCACCAACGAATCAGGTGTGTCCTGAAGATACATGAAATACCAGGTTTTGTCAAGAATCATAAAGATTCTTGGGGTGGCTCAGTTGGTTAAGCATCTGCCTTTGGCTCAGGTCACGATCTCAGAGGCTCAAGCTAGGACAGAGTCCTGCAAGGGGCTCCCTGCTCAGCAGGGAGTCTGCTTCTCCCTCTCACTCTCCCTCTGTGCCCCTTCCCTCCCTCTCAAATAAAAATAATAATACTAAAAAAAAAAATCATGAAGACTAGCTAAATGAGTCATTTGTTCCGACTTGACCAGATAACTCAAAACAGATGCTCATGACTTCATTTTACAGTGATTAAAATACTTTGCCAATCTGGAGGCCAAGGATCAGGCCTAAGGGGTCTAGACAGGACTTGAAGGTATTAGAGTCATATGAGATAAACTATTTGTAGAAGAGATCTTAGAGCTCATAAAGTCTTACAATTCTATTCCATTTTCCTATCAAAATTACCTAGGAATCTTCCCAAAACTACAGATAACCTAGAATTATTCCTGGAGATGAGGCCCAGGTATGTATTTAAAAGCTCCTATGTGATTCTGATGCAGCTGAATTAAGTCATTAACTTCTACTGAGAACAGAAGGCATCTCAAGAGGGAGTTTTCTTTTAAATATGATCCTTAACAAGAACACCCAAGGAGACAAAACCATTTACCATAATTTCTAAGTACCTTTTGCTAAAGTAGATCTCGAATGCCAAACGATTCTTTTGATTAGTTGAATGACAGTTACATTTGGAACCCAAGTTCTAGGCTTCTTTTCTGTGTTCATACATAAATGTTTATAGCCCATCTTGGGTAATATTCAAACATTTGAGTATCTCTAAGCTGAGCCCTCTTCTTGGGTATTTACACAAAAAAAGGATTAAAAAACCTTGGTCTCTGTCTCCACAGAGTATGCAGTCTGACTGCAGAGACATACAAACCCATTAATCCAACATAATGGGATTGTCACAGAACTTTGGAATTATCTTATCAGTGGTAATTAGACTCAAAGAAAAGCCCTCTGAAAACTTTATTTCTTTATTTAAAGATTTTATTTATTTGACAGAGAGAGGCACAGTGAGAGAGGAAACACAAGCATGGACAGTGGGAGAGGGAGAAGCAGGCTTCCTACTAATCAGGGAGCCTGATGTGGGGCTCGATCCCAGAACTCTGGGATCATGACCTGAGCTGAAGGCAGAGGCTTAACCCACTGAGCCACCCAGGTGCCCCTGAAAACTTTATTTTTAAAGATTTACTTATTCATTTGCGAGAGAGAGAATACAAGTTGGGGGAGGGGCAGAGGGAGAGAGAATCCTCAAGCCGACTTCCTGCTGAGCATGGAGCCTGATACAGAACTTGATCCTGGGACTCAGACCTGAACTGAAATCAAAAGTCAGATGCTTTAACCAACAGAGCTATCCACGCGCCCCTGAAAACTAGCTTTAAAACAACAAGCTATCTATTCAAGTTCAGCAACACTTCGGCAGATAATTCTAATGACTTTTTGCAATTAAATGTTCTGCTGGATTAAATCCACAGTTAAGGCTTCTATGGATATCCTAAGCCTTTTAAATGCTCAGTGTTTCTTTCTTGTACAAGAAAGGCAAGAAAAGTTGCCATGGTAGGAGTGTCCTATTGGCTCTTAAAAATTCCAAAAACAACAAAAAAATTCCAACAAATTACCTGGTGGGGGGAAAATGTTCCATAGTGACTCTGGGAATCTCAGGTCTGCAGAGTCAGTGAAGAAGCTACCCAATGCTTTAGACACCTCCATGTGGACATGTCCTTATCAAATATCTACACTGACTATACTGATAAATAAGTAAACACCAATCCTTTAGATCTCAGCTTAAATTCCATTTCATTAGAGCAACTTTCCTGACCGAAAAGAAACCCAAAGACACATGCACTATTTCATGTAATAACTATGAAATAACATGAATAAATTAATGAGCAACATCTAACAAGGTTATCAAGGATGATTATAGGTCATTAAGGATGACCTATTATATTTAAAATATACTTCTGTCAATGTGGGAAGACAACTGATAAAGTAGGCCATTACTAAGTATCACTGAAACTAAATTTTAATACTTTATATACTTATTAGCAACTGGATAATACAGATGTAACCCCTTAAGGCTTTAGAGAAGCTCAGTAACCTTAGTGTTCCACTCTCATCTCTAAAGAGTACCTGGCATTTTTAGCCACTGGTCCACACACAGTCTTGCTGCTTCTGTATCAGAATGTCCTCGAATAAATTCCAATTCTTGTAACCCATGAGCATGCTGAAAGTCGATTTTTTCCTGAAGGTATTAAGAAGAAAATCAATTAACCTATGATTACTAACCTGGTTTCCTTGAGAAAAGAATTTTAACACATCAGTGATCAGAAAATATTGATTATCCTTTATGCCTGTAACTCCACATCTAGACATCTATCCCAAATAGATAAGTCAAAACAAAAGTTCATACTCTGAAATGTTAATCCCAATGTAATCTATATTTGCACAAAGTTCACTATAACTACATCTCCAATAATGGGGTACTGTTTAATTATGGCATATACATTTCATGAAGTCAATTAGAAACACTAACCAAACTTTCAGTGAAGCAGAAATAAATTTTTTGTATCAAGTAGGTCACCAAATAGTAATAAACAAATGAGGCCAAATATAAGTAAAGATTTATTTCAAGCTACATGTGACTCTATCTGCAGAGAGGGAACAAAGGCTGAAAATACAAAAAACATCAATGATTATCTCTGGGAATAAAAATATGAATGATGATTTTCATTTTTAAACTTTTATACATCCTTTTCAAAGTTTCCACATACAGTATGAAGTATACAGAAGCCTATTAAATATTTGTTCAGTGAATAGTATTAATAAGAGCAGATTTCATTAGTACTTACTATGGGCTGGTATAAAGCATTTATCACCATCTAAATCTAGGGTTGGACAACTTTTTCCATAAAGGGTCAGTCAGTAAATATTTTAGGTTTTGCAGCTCAACTCTACTGCAACTACTCAACTCTGCCTGAAAGCAGCCACAGATAACATGTAAACAAATGGGCATTGCTATGTTCCAATAAAATTTTATTTACAAAAAGAGCCAGTAGGCCAATGCCAACCTTGAAACTAGACTTATGCTTTAGACGGTTAGTCTTTAAGTTCTTCTATACATTATTTATAAATCTATTTGCATAATCTCTAATCATGTTGTATCTAACAATTAATACTTATTAACCACTTACCCCGTGCCAGACATGATTCTAAAACCATTTTAGATTTCATTCTCACAATAACTCTATGAAATAGATACTATTATTGTTTGCATTTTAGGATGGTAAAACTGAGGTACAGAAAAGTCAAATAAATTGTCTCAGGATATATAAAAATGTCAAGATTTAGACTCTCACAACTTAATTCTAGAATCCATGCACTTAACCAGTACACCTTATTGCACCTTAACAAGATTTTGTTCTTAAAAGAAATCACAGTCACAAATTCTAGATTTACAAGATATAGGCCAGAATAATGAATGGCCTAGTTAGCAATACAACAGGGTCTTCTATTAGAAATGGTAAGGAGGGGAACAGGGAGATTCAAGATTTCAAACCGAAATAAATCTACACAATATTGTTCAAAGTACAGCCATAGAATACTCATTCTCAAAAATGTTAACAAGCATTATATATATTTTAAAAATTCTCTATAACCAAATTAAGTATATAAATACTGGTTTTAATACAAAATTTTAAAAGTTCCTTTAGTGCAGGACTTTGAAAGCCTTGGAGTGTTAATGTGCATATAATAAATATGCAGTATCTCACAAATCATCAAATACTTTTTTTATTCAAAGCACATTGTACAGTAGTGTTCCAAATTACATGTTTGGAGAACAAAGCTAGTTTATCCAAAGAAAGCAATATGACAAGAATCTGGTAGACTCTAAAGAACATTTTCTAATGTACAAAATTAAACCACTTATCAAAGTTACTTACAAAATCTATCACAATAAAAAATTTTTTTAAAAAAAGATTTTATTTATCTCTTTGTGAGAGACAGTGAGAGTGGGAACAAAAGCAGGAGTGGGAAAGGGAGAAGCAGGCTCCCCACCAAGCAGGGAGCCTGATGTGGGGCTTGGTCCGGGACCCTGGAATCATGACCTGAGCTTAACAACTAAGCCATCCAGGCTCCCGCAATAAAAAATCTTAAATTAATATAATTAAGATCAAATACTACTCCATGCCAGCTAATAGCTTATTTATTTTAAAGAACTTCCAAAAATTAAAAATAAAGTTTGTGGGATGCCTGGGTGGCTCAGTTGGTTAAGCAGTTGCCTTCGGCTCAGGTCATGATCCCAGCGTCCTGGGATGGAGTACCACA
This sequence comes from Mustela putorius furo, assembly GCF_011764305.1. Classification (NCBI taxonomy): domain Eukaryota; kingdom Metazoa; phylum Chordata; class Mammalia; order Carnivora; family Mustelidae; genus Mustela; species Mustela putorius. The sequence goes on from NW_025421995.1 coordinate 87,257, forward strand.
TCGGGCTCCTTGCTCAGCAGGGAGCCTGCTTCTCCCTCTGCCTCTGCCTGCCATTCTCTCTGCCTGTGCTTGCTCTCTCTCCCCCCCCCCTCTCTGATAAATAAATAAAATCTTAAAAAAAAAAATAAAAAATAATAAAGTTTGTTTGTTTGTTGTTTTTTTTTAGGTTTTTATTTATTTGACACAGAGATAGAGAGTACAAGTAGGCAGAGCAGCAGGCAGAGGGAGAGGAAGAAGCAGGCTCTCCGCTGAGCAGGGAGCCTGATGTAGGGCTCGATCCCAGGACCCTGGGATCATGACCTGACCTGAAGGAAGCGGCTTAACCTACTGAGCCACACAGGTGCCCCAATAAACAGGTTTTTAAAAATGTTCTCTGGCATTTTTACAACAGAATTTGAACTCTGTGCCCATAATAGTCAATGCTCAAAAAAACACTTATTGGTTGAAGTCATCCCCAAATTAGCCACCCTTTTCCTTTGTTACACGAAGCTTCTTCCACAAATGTGAGGTATATAACCCTTCTTGCAAGTCATCTTAACTCCTAGAGTTATCTAACTCCTAGAGTTATCAATGAGCAAAGCTGGTAGCTGGTCAACTAACTAGCCAACACAACATTATCTCTGAAAGTGATTTATCCAGAGAAGAGGGCTTTTGTTGTTGTTTATTTAATTTTAAGTAGGTTCTGTATCCAACATGGGGCTTGAACTCATGACCCTGAGATCAAGAGTCGCATGCTCTACTGACTAGTCAGGCAGGTGCCCCATATCCAATGAAGATTTTAATAAATTTTCTTTCTTTCATTAAAACCACTCCATCACAAAAGATACAAAATTCACCTTAACAGTAATACATCAATAATTCAAAAGGCCCAAGAATAGTTGGAATATATTTTCTACTATCCAGTTTTAGTCAGAGTCATCAGCCATTAGAATTCCTCAACAATCATTTTTACTTTAGTTTCATTATCTTCCTTTCTGGATAGTTTGTTTCATTTTTCTTTTCTGTCATCTAGTTTTTAAAAACAAGTTATCCATACAGGAAACCAAATTTTAAAAAATCATGAATAGATAGCAAGCAATAAACTAAGATATCTATTAGTTGGTTTTTCCCTAGTGAAATCTAGATATATATTTATTCTTTACAATTGGTTAAACAAGATTTTCAGAATTTCAAAAAACTTTCTTCAATGCTGAGATAAAGTCATTACTAGAATGAATGAGCACTTACATGGGGGAAGTGAAACCACCCTGAGAAAAGCCCCAGTTACCACAGTGCCTGTAAGATGCTTTCTTATCTGAACTCACTACAGATGTTTTATTATCTATGTGGAACACCGCCTGGAAAAAGAAGCTAGCATCATTCAGGAAATCTGTGTAAAAGGACAGCTTGTGAACCATCCCTCTCTCAAAGAGATTTTCCTCATAAACAAAACACTTAACATAGTTTGGGGAAAGAATCATCCTTAAAATTGAATAGTATCTCTACCAATAAAGAAATAATCCTATTTTTTGTATCTTTATGCATTAAGCATTTTAAACATACAACTAGAATACTATGTTCTCATTTAATTGGTATTACATTATAAAGTCCCCAAACGAATCTAATTCTAAATGTAAAGAATATTTGTTTATTTTATACAGGATTAGGAGATACTAAAGCAGAGGCTACAGAAATATATAAACTCCTCTATGATAACCAATGGGCAAGGAATCAAAACAGAGATGTTAAAATTAAAAAATCATAGTACTTAACTTGGAAGATCATCTCCAACTCTGTCCCTTTACAGATTAAAACCCAAAGTCTATAAAAGATAAGGACCTGATAAAATCCAAACAGCTGCTGGCAGAGCCAATTTCAATTTCAATTTTTTTTTTTCAAGCTTTACACCAAATGTGAAGCTTGATCTCAGGAGCCTAAGATTAACATTGGCATGCTCTACTGAGTAAGTCAGCCAGGCACCACTCAATTTCCATTTTTAAACTCCTAGGATGAGGGGTGCCTGGGTGGCTCAGTGGGTTAAAGCCTCTGCCTTCAACTCGGGTCATGATCCCAGGGTCCTGGGATCGAGCCCAGCATCGGGCTCTCTGCTCAGCAGGGAGGCTGCTTCCCTCTTTTTCTCTCTCTGACTGCCTCTCTGCCTACTTGTGATCTCTGTCAAATAAATAAATAAAATTAAAAAAACAAACAAACACAAACCTCCTAGGATGAAGCTTAATTTACCCAACTCATCAACTTTCTACTCTGTCAATAATGAGGGATATTGCGTTTTCATTTTTATTTTATTTTAAAAAAAATTTTTTAAGTAAGCTTTAGCCCCACCATGGGGCTCAAACTCACAACCCCCAGGTCAAGAGCCACATGTTCCACCGACTGAGCCAGCCAGATGCCCCAGTACTAAGAGATTCTTTAAGTAACTAACTGGTCTGCGGCCTTCTAAAGCAAGTGAAGAAAAAGATTTATATCATCAGAGATTCTAAATTAGCCTTCATTTTCCACATAGCAGCTCTTCTACAAACCTGATTAAAATTTCTTCCTTTTAGTAACAGGTTAATCTGAAGGAGCAGGCTGAAGTTTGAGAAAGTGGTCTCATTCTATTTGGTAGAAAATGACCATTTAACAGCTTATGTCTACAAAAGCACCAATAAACTCTTGTGATACGGAAACCAGAAACCCTGCTATAAAGAAATCCCATGATTTTTAATTCCCCAAAATAAAGTCCACTCAATTCTATTTTTTCTCCTATATACATATATGATTAGACTCTAACAAACTAAAGACAGAGATACAAAAAATATCATGAAGTACTAAAGTGATGAGGTATCCAGAGTCCATGCTGAACTTGGATTCATTTTTTGATGACAAATTTGTTACAGTTTTATTATAAGCAATTCCATGATTTGGTAAAGCACCAATTAAAATAACCACATACCCTGAATGCTCTATTCTTCTCTTCCTTTTGCTGTTTCTCCACTTCAACATGGCGGGCTAGACGAGCCAGAGTTAAAGCAACTTTATCCTTCTGATGGTCAATATAGTCTTCATGCTTAACATCCTATAATTAAAAAAACAATTTTCATTTTTTTTAAATAGCAAAATTAGTTGTGGGATAATGAATTCATTTACCAAAGAGTTATTGTACTAAAGAACCATTTGCCATTTTTCCCTTAAGTTTATTTATTTATTTAAGTAACCTCAACCCCCAGTGTGGGGCTCAATCATGACCCTGAGATCAAGAGTCACATGCTCTTCTGGCTGAGACAGCCAGGTGCCCTAAGGACCATTTACTTTTATTATCAGCAAATTTCTAAGAAGGTGCCTTATGTATTTTATGCTTTATGTGGTATTTTGTAGGTCAGCCAATTATCCACCAGCACCTATGGTTTTCAAAAAGTTAGATTAACTGATAAGACAATTTATCATTTTTATTTACTTTACAATCATCTGAATACTGAAGAGTTTGGTGTTGCTTTGCTCTGAGTCTATAAAATAATGCCATTAAGCCATTACTCCCCCGCTAAAAGGTCTAACAGTACAAATATCCTTGGTTTTGGTTTTTCAGCAATGCCACAAACAATACCACCCTGAACGTGCCTGATCTCATCTGATCTTGAAATCTAAGCAGGGTTGGGCCTGGTTAGAACTTGGATGGGAGAAAATGATGTAAAAAAATAGATCTAACTTCCAGTTTCTGGTCCATCTTGTAAAGAGCTTGTAAGTTGCTACTCCATCCTGACAAGTAAAATGCTGAAAAAAACCAAAAGTCAACAACTCTTCTTAGATCTCGTTCTTAGACCAGAAAATCGAGGTGACAGTCATAAACCAGTGCTCCGAGAGAGAGAGGATCATAAGTTAATGGAGTAGAAACCCGTAAGTGGAAACTTCAGCAGGAAGCAGTATTGAGTAAAAACTTGAACTATAACTGATGAATTGCTGGATGCTCAGTGGGACAAATCTGAGTTAAAAACCACTAGATGACCTAGCCCTCACACCTTTGTGAGTTTATCTCTCATAGTTCTACCAGGTTCTCACAGTAAAAACTAGAGAAAAATCCTCTCATGCTTCCAGGAGGGGGAAAGGAAAAGTAAGCACACATACTGCAGGATATCAACTAAATGACATTCTGGAAAAGCAAAACTATGGGGACAATAAAAAAGATCAGTGGTTATCCAGGGTTGGGGAGAGGGAGGCATGCGTAAAACAGAGTACAGAAGATTTTTAGGGCAATAAAATTATTCTGCATGATATATGTCCACTATAAAGGTGGACACCTCGGGCGCCAGGGTGGCTGAGTTGGTTAAGCGTCTACCTTTGACTCAGGTCATGATTCCAGGTCCTGGGAGGGAACCCCACACCAGGATCCCTGCACAGCGAGAAGCCTACTTCTCCCTCTCCCTCTGCCTTCTATCCTGTCTACTTGTGTGCTCTCACTCTGGCAAAAAAGTAAATAAAATCTCTTTAAAAAAAAAAAAAAGTGGGCACCTGTCATAAATTTGTCCAAACCCGCAGAATGTAGAACACATCAAAAGTGAACCCTAATGTAAACTATGAACTTAGGGTGATAATGATGGATCACTGTAGGCTCACTGAGTATAACAAACATATCATTATGTTGGGGGATATTGATGATGGAGGAAGCTATGCATGTGTAGGGGCAGGAAGTATACCAGAAATCTCTGTACCTTCCTCTTGTTTTGCTATAAATCTAAAACTTCTCTAAACAATAGTCTATTAAACAATTAAACAATAGTCTAGTAAAAATTTTTCATTTAGAAACACTGGGTTACTACCTAAATTAACACTCTTTAGGCAACTCAGTCATGTATGTACAACCCAAATTTTATCTACAGTAGGACAGAATTGCATCAACCATGTCAAACATCGGGTGTAATTTTCCAAGTACAAGGAAGTTATACTGATGTGACTATATATAAAAAGACCAAAATGGTATTTTCAGTATAAGGCTTCATCTTTGGAATAAAGAACACTCACAGAATTACTCTGGGTGCAAGCAATTCCAACTCACTTTCTGACTACTTGGTCAGCCTACATTATACCCTGTACCAGGTAATAGATGACATTCTCCTAACTTTAAAATAATTCTTTTATAAATCACAGGACAATGCAGCTTACTAGAAATGAGTGACAAAAAGCTATTTATCTGAGCTTCAATCCTTTAGTAAAGGTATATTTACCTGTCTTAAAAGGAATTTAAATGTACTCCTTGGGAAGACAAAAATATTATCTATTTCAAATGTAGGTGCTAAGTTGAAAAGGAAATTTAGAGTAGATCCTAAAAGAATCTTCTAATTTAAGGAAATTAATAATATTTAAACATGGGCTTACAGTAGTTAGTTTTCCTGACATGAATACATTTTTTAGGTTTTAAACTCTAGTGAAAGACATGCTTGGAATGCAAAGTAAACCAAGGTCATAATAACGTATGAGGTAGACAAGGTATAAATTAGGGTTTACCTATAAAAATATGTTGTTGGAGCAAAATAATGTGAATACTCTGGGGGTTGAAAGGCAGCCATGTTTTGGATTAACTAAAGTAAACCTAATCCAGGAAGAACTACCCTTGAATTTACGGTTCCACTATCATTTTACTTTTTCCTAGGCCACCACAAAATAACCATTCTGAAATACTTCCGAAGTTATACTTATTCCGGAAGACATTACATAATATTTATTTTTCTTAAAGTTTCCTTTAAAACACAATGATTCACTGTTTTACATATAAATTATAAATATGCTCTAGACACAAAACTAAATGAAAACTGAAGTTAGAAACACAGATTATATATTCAATGGGAAAACTTTTTAGTAATCCACTGGTCACAAAATTTAAGTACAAACTTTTATTTTTAAAGACTTTATTTATTGGAGATGAGTCAAGATGGTGGAGAAGTAGCAGGCTGAGACATTAGGTAGCAGGAGATCAGCTTAGATGGCTTATTAAACCATTCCAAACACCTAAAAATCCAACAGGAGATGGAAGAGAAGAGCAGTAACTCTAGAAACAGAAAATCGACCACTTTCTGAAAGGTAGGACCAGTGGAGAAGTGAATCCAAAGTGATAGGAAGATAGACTGCAGAGGGAGGGGCCAGCTCCTGGCAAGTGGCAGAGCAATGGAGCACAAAATCAGAACTTTTAAAAGTCTGCCCCATTGAGGGACATCGCTTCAGAGGCTAAGCCGGGGTGAAGCCCATGCGAGGACAGGTCCCACGGGGTCACAGAAGGATCGGGGGGGTCTGAGTATCGCAGTGCTCCCAGGTATTAGAGCAGGGAAGCCAGCTACAGAGATGGAGCCAAGGAGTGAGCTCTCAACTCGGGGTTACCTTAAGTGAGCAGGGACCCCACAAGATCCGCGGAGAACCCCCTGGAAGAGTGCAGGGTTCTATGGGGTTTGGAGACTCCAGGCAGGGCTGTGTGCCAGAGACATAGACACTTGGTCACAGGCTGGGTGAGCTAGGAGTGCAACCAGAGGCCAGGGAGACGAGAGTGAATGAGCGCTTTTCTCCAAGGGCGCACTGAGGAGTGGGCCCCTGAGCTCTTGGGTCCTTCAGGCTGGAGAATGGGAGGCCGCTATTTTCATTCCCGTCCTCTGGAACTCTACAGAAAGCGTTCAGGGAACAAAAGCTCCCGAAAACGAACCTGAGCAGATTACTTAGCCTGGCCCCTGGTAAGGGTGGTACAATTCCTCCATGGGCAAAGATACTTGTAAATCACTACAACAGGCCCCTACCCAAGAAGATCAGCAAAAAATCCAGCCAAGACCAAGTTCACTTACCAAGGAGAACAGCGGAATTCCAGAGGAAGAGAAAGAGAAGCATGGGATTCATGGCTTTCACCCCATGATTCTTTAATCTTGCAAAGTTAATTAATTTTTTTTCTTATGCTAAATTTTTTTTACTCTTTCCTCTTTTAATGTTTTTAACTAATTTATCTTAACAATACCTCTCATTAAAAAAAATCTTTTTTGAAACTTCATTATTATAGTCATATTTTATCCTTCATTGTATCTAACTTTATCTTTTGTATACACATAGGGTTTTTTCTTCTAAAATAATTTGGGATACAACTTCTTCTAATAGATCAAATATACTGTAAATCTAGCACAGGGCTCTGTTCGAGTCTCCAGCCTGAGCAAATTCCCTTCAATTTCTTTTTCTTTATTCTCCCAACCAACTTATCTTATCAACTCCTTTTTTAGAAATTAAAAAAAATTTTCATCTTTATAATCATATCCCATCCCTTCATCATGTTTACCCCTATATGTTTTTAATTCTTTAAAATTGGGGAGGTAGTTTCTTCTAAGAGATCAAGATACTCACAAAATTAAGTGGGTGACTCTGTTCTATTCACCAGTCTAAAATATATATTTTCTTTTTTATATTTTTTATTTGTACTCTTCTTTAAATTTTTTTTCCCTGAACTTCTTTTTACCCCCTTTCTTCCCCACACGACTTGGGGTCTCTTCTGATTTGGTTAAAGCACCTTTTCCTGAGGTCTTTGCCACCCTTTTAGTATTTTATTTGCTCCTTCATCTATTCTTATCTGGATAAAATGACAAGGTGGAAAAACTCACCACAAAAAAAGGAACAAGAGGCAGTACTGAAGATTAGGGACCTAATCAATATGGTCACTGGTAATATGTCAGATCTAGAGTTCAGAATGACAATTCTCCAGGTGCAAGCCAGGCACGAAAAAGGCATGGAAGATATCAGAGAAACACTGTCTGGAGAAATAAAAGCCCTTTCTTGAGAAATAAAAGAACTAAAATCTAACCAAGTTGAAATAAAAAAAAAAAAACTATTAATGAGGTGCAATAAAAAATGGAGGCTCTTAAAGCAAGGATAAATGAGGCAGAAGAAAGAATTAGTGATATAGAAGACGAAATAACAGAGAATAAAGAAGCTGAGCAAAAGAGAGATAAACAACTACTGGGCCACGATGAAACATTAGAGTAATTGGGATTCCAGAAGAAGAAGAAAGAGAGAGGGGAGCAGAAGTATACTGGAGAGAATTATTGTAGAGAATTTCCTTAATATGGCAAAGGGAACAGCATCAAAATCCAGGAGGCGCAGAGAACCCCTCTCAAAATCAATAAGAATAGATCCACACCCCGTCATCTAACAGTAAAATTTACAAGTCTTAGCAACAAAGAGAAAAATCCTGAAAGCAACTCGGGACAAGAAGTCTGTAACATACAATGGTAAAAATATTAGCTTGGCAGAAGACTTATCCACAGAGACCTGGCAGGCCAGAAAGAACTGCCATGTTATATTCAGAGCAGCCAAGAATACTATATCCAGCTAGGCTATCACTGAAAATAGAAGAAGAGATAAAAAGTTCCAGGACAAACAAAAATGGAAAGAATTTGCAATCACCAAACCAGCTCTACAGGAAATATTGAAAGGGGTCCTCTAAGCAAAGAGAGAGAATAAAAGTAGTAGATCAGCAAGGAGCAGAGATAATATACAATAATAGTCATCTTACAGGCAATACAATGGCACTAAATTCCTATCTCTCAATAGTTAACCTGGATGTAAATGGGCGAAATGCCCCAATCAAAAGACATAGGGTATCAGAATAGATAAAAAAAAAACAAAAACAAAACCCATCAATATGCTGTCTACAAGAAACTCATTTTAGACCCAAAGACACCTCCAGATTAAAAGCTAAATTAAAATTTAAAAAGTTAAATTAAAATTAAAACAATTTACCATGCTAATGGACATCAAAAGAAAGCTGGGGTGGCAATCCTTATATCAGATCAATTAGATTTTAAGCCAAAGACTATAATAAGAGAGGAGGAAGGACACTATATCATACTCAAAGGGTGTGTCTAACAAGAAGAGCTAACAATTTTAAATATCTATGCCCCTAACATGGGAGCAGCCAACTATATAAACCAATTAATAACAAAATCAAAGAAACACATCAATAATAATACAGTAATAGCAGGGAACTTTAACACTCCCCTCACTGAAATGGAGAGATCATCCAAGCAAAAGATCAACAAGGAAATAAAGGCCTTAAATGACACACTGGACCAAGTGGACATCACAGATATATTCAGAACACTGCATCCCAAAGCAACAGAATACACATTCTTCTCTAGTGCACATGGAACATTCTCCAGAATAAATCACATCCTGGGTCATAAATCAGGTCTCAACTGGTACCAAAAGATTGGGATAATTCCATGCATATTTTTAGACCACAATGCTCTGAAGCCAGAACTCAATCACAAGAGGAAATTTGGAAAGAACCCAAATACATGGAGACCAAAGAGCATCCTTCTAAAGAATGAATGGGTCAACCAGGAAGTTAAAGAAGAATTGAAAAAATTCATGGAAAAAAATGATAATGAAAACACAATAGTTCAAAATCTATGGGACACAGCAAAGGTGTTCCTGAGAGGAAAATATATAATGATACAAGCCTTTCTCAAGAAACAAGAAAGATCTCAAATACACAACCTAACCCTACACCTAAAGGAGCTGGAGAAAGAACAAGAAAGAAACCCTAAGCCCAGCAGGAGAAGAGAAATCATAAAGATCAGAGAAGAAATCAATGAAATAGAAACCAAAAAAACCACAATAGAACAAATCAACAAAACTAGGCTGGTTCTTGGAAAGAATTAATAGGATTGATAAGCCCCTGGCCAAACTTATCAAAAAGAAAAGAGAAATGATCCAAATAAATAAAATCATGAATGAAAGAGGAGAGATCACAGCCAACACCAAAGAAGTGCAAACAATTATAAGAACATACTACGAGGAACTCTATGCCAGCAAATTTGACAATCTGGAAGAAATGGATGCATTCCTAGAGACATATAAACTACCAAAACTGAACCAGGAAGAAATAGAAAACCTGAACAGACCCATAACCAGTAAGGAGACTGAAGCAGTCATCAAAACTCTCCCAACAAACAAGAGCCCAGGGCCAGACAGCTTCCCAGGGGAATTCTACCAAACATTTAAAGAAGAATTAATAATTATTCCCCTGAAACTGTTCCAAAAAATAGAAATGGAAGGAAAATGAAACTCATTTTATGAGGCCAGCATTACCTTGATCCCAAAACCAGACAAGGATCCCATCACAAAAGAGAATTACAGACCAATATCCTTGATGAACACAGATGTGAACATTCTCACCAAAATGCCAGCCAATAGGATCCAACAGTACATTAAAAGGATTATTCACCACAAGCAAGTGGGATTTATACTAGGGCTGCAAGGCTGAATCAACATCCGCAAATCAATCAATGTGATACATTACTAAAAGAAAGAACAAAAACCATATGATACTCTCAATAAATGCTGAAAAAGCATTTGACAAAGCACAGCACCTTTTCCTCATCAAAACTCTTCAAAATGTGGGGAGAGAGGGTACATACCTCAATATCATCAAAGCCAGCTATGAAAAACCCACCACGAATATCATTCTCAGTGGAGAAAAACTGAGAGCTTTTCCCTAAGGTCAGGAACACGGCAGGGATGTCCATTATCACCACTGCTATTCAACACAGTACTAGAAGTCCTAGCCTCAGCAATCAGACAACAAAAAGAAATTAAAGGCATCCAAACTGGCAAAGAAGAAGTCAAACTATCACTTTGCAGATGATATGATCCTATATGTGGAAAACCCATATATGTGGGAAACTCCACTCCAAATCTGCTAGAACTAGCACAGGAATTCAGTAAAGTGTCAGGATATAAAATCAATGCACAGAAATCAGTTGCATTTCTTTACACCAACAAGACAGAAGAAAGAGAAATTAAGGAGTTCCTCCCATTTACAATTGCATCCAAAACCATAAGATACCTAGGAATAAACCTAACCAAAGAGGCGAAGAATCTGTACTCAGAAAACTATAAAGTACTCATGAAAGAAACTGAGGAAGACACAAAGAAATGGAAAAATGTTCCATGCTCCTGGATTGGAAGAACAAATATTGTGAAAATGTCTATACTACCTAAAGCAATCTACACATTTAATGCAATCCCTATCAAAATACCATCCATTTTTTTCAAAGAAATGGACCAAATAACCCTATATGGAACCAGAAAAGACCTCAAATAGCCCAAGGAATATTGAAAAAGAAAGCCAATGTTCGTGGCATCACAATTCCCGACTTCAAGCTCTATTACATAGCTATCATCATCAATACAGTATGGTACTGGCACAAAAACAGACACATAGATCAATGGAATAGAATAGAGAGCCCAGAAATAGACCCTCAACTCTATGGTCAACTAATCTTTGACAAAGCAGGAAAGAATGTCCAATGGAAAAAAGACCGTCTCTTCAACAAATGGTGTTGGGAAAATTGGACCGCCATATGCAGAACAATAAAACTGGACCATTTCTTTACACTACACATGAAAACAGACTCAAAATGGATGAAAGACCTCAATGTGAGACAGGAATCCATCAAAATACTTGAGGAGAACACAGGCAACAACCTCCTCGACCTCAGCCACAGCAACTCCTTCCTATGAACATCGCCAAAGGCAAGGGAAGCAAGGGCAAAAATGAACTTATTAGGACTTCATCAAGATCAAAAGCTTTTGCACAGCAAAGGAAACAGTCAACAAAATCAAAAGACAACTGACAGAATGGGAGAAGATATTTGCAAACAACATATCAGATAAGGGGCTAGTATCCAAAATCTATAAAGAACTTATCAAACTCAACAGCCATAGAACAAATAATCCAATCAAGAAATGGGCAGAGGACATGAACAGACATTTCTGCAAAGAAGACATCCAGATGGCCAACAGACACATGAAAAAGTGCTCCCCATCACTCAGCATCAGGAAAATACAAATCAAAACCACAATGAGATACCACCTCACACTAGTCATAATGGCTAAAATTAACAAGTCAAGAAATGACAGAAGCTGGCAAGGATGCAGAAAAAGGGGGACCCTCCTACACTGTTGGTGGGAATGCAAGCTGGTGCAACCACTGTGGAAAAAAGCATGGAGGTTCCTCAAAAAGTTGAAAATAGAGCTACCCCATGACCCAGCAATAGCACTACTGGTCTTTACCCTAAGGATACAAATGTAGTGATCCAAAAGGGCACGTGCACCCGAATGTTTACAGCAGCAATGTCCACAATAGCCAAACTATGGAAAGAACCCAGATGTCCATTAACAGATAAATGGATAAAGAAGTGGTGTATAGATATACAATGGAATACTATGCAGCCATCAAAAGAAATGAAATCTTGCCATTTGCAACGACGTGGATGGAACTAGAAGGTATTATGCTTAGTGAAATAAGCCAATCGGAGAAAGCCAACTATCATATGATCTCCCTGATATGAGGAAATGGAGATGCAATGTGGGGAGGTTTCGGGGGTAGGAAAAGAAGAAATGAAACAAGATGGGATCGGGAGGGAGACAAACCATAAGAGACTCTTAATCTTACAAAACAAACTTGAGGGTTGCTGGGGGGAGGTGGATAGGGAGAGGGTGGTGGGATTATGGACATAGGGGAGGGTATGTGCTGCGGTGAGTGCTGTGAAGTGTGTAAACCAGGCGATTCACAGACCTGTACCCCTGGGGCTAATAATACATTATACATTAATAAAAAAATTTAAAAAATTTTTAAAAAGAGATTTTAGGGGCGCCTGTGTGGCTCAGTGGGTTACAGCCTCTGCATTCGGCTCGGGTCGTGATCCCAGGGTCCTTTGATTGAGCCCTGCATCGGGCTCTCTGCTTGGCCGGGAGCCTCCTTCCCTTCCTCTCTCTCTGCCTACCTGCGATCTTTATCTGTCAAATAAATAAAAAAATTTAAAAAAAAAAAAAAGATTTCACTTATTTATTAGAGAGATAGGGTGTGTGCATGGGGAGGGAGAGGCAGAGGGAGAAGCCGACTCACTGCTGAGCACGGAGACCAATGTGGGGCTAGATCCCAGGATCCCGGGATCATGACCTGAGCCAAAGGCAGACGCTTAACCAAATGAACGACTAGGAAGGTAAATTATTTAACCCTTTAATCAGCATTTAAACATTTGTTTAGATCGCTTCAACTTCACTCTAAAATTAATCTCTAGCCCTAGAACATTACTCTTTGGTGGTCAAATAAGCAAAACCTGTTAGTATTACTGTTTGTTAAAATTATTTTCCTCATATTTAGCTATCAGTAGGCCATGTTATCTTTTAATTAATACTATGTGGTTATGTTAATAAAAAAGATTACTTCTGTGATTCCCAAATAATTCTGATCTATTTAACATCTGTCATGACTCCGAAGAGCTCAAAAGACCTAAAGCTCTGATACGGAATTCAAAAAGACATTCAAAATTGAGTTTGGTTTCCTTCTCTTCCTCCACAGGGAAAGTTTCTATTTTCTTCTTCTTCTTCTCTTTTTCTTTTTTAAGATCTTAATTATTTATTTATTTAACACAGAGAGAGATCACAAGTAGGCAGAGAAGGAGGCAAAGAGGGGGGTGGGAAGCAGGCTCCCCGCTGAGTAGACAGTCCAAGCAGGGCTCGATTCCATGACCCTGAGATCATGACCTGGATAGAAGGCAGAGGCGAACCTATTGAGCCACCCAGGCGCCCCTCCATTTTGTTCTTAATACCAAAACCAAACCAAACCAAACCAAACCAAAACACCCACTCTGGCTACCTATATAGGCTACCTATATAGAATACCTATATATAATTAGAAAGGCAATCTGCTAGGAGTAGACTAAAAAGGAATGAATGGTAGATCTAGAGAAAGAATGAACTTCAGCTTTGAAACATCTATCATTTATGAGAAAAATGAAATATTTAAAATAAAGTTTTCCCCTAAAATGGGGAAAAATTAATTATATGTGGCAGGGGGTGATACTCATAATTATTTTTTCATCACAACTTAGGTTTCTGGGTCAAGACTGCTGGTGAATGCCAGGCACGATTAATGGTTTATTTATGAACACTCACTCTCTCCAGAAAGCCAAATCCCTTGGATTTCCACTGTTAGTGATCCAAGATGAGGGGCAGCCTCTAGATCTTATTAAATTACATACTTCTGTGATTCTGAGCAAACACATACACACTGGAAAAACAGAGACCACAGATATTGAAATACACACTAGGGATTTTACCTATTAGGTCACAGAAGACCTTATTTTGCATAAAAGTATAATAGGTAATTCAAAGAATCAGTATGTTCAGAAACAAATTTTAACTTATCAGAAAGCAAGGGGGAAAACACTCATTGCAGGACATCTTATTACTGATCCAACTGCAGAACCAAAGCTATAGGCTAGATGAAAGGATATTAAATGTTTCCTGTAGAATTAGGATGAAAAGGGAATACCATAGTCTTAGGTTTGGGAGTATTACGCTATTCCATTAGTGTTAAAATACTGAAATGTAATTTAATGTGAAATCACAAAATTCTAGGACTGTTCTTCTTAGGTTAGATTTGCCAATCTTCCCCAAAGCCTGTAGTATTAATAAGCATTTAGAGCTTTTAATAAGAGCTTTTCTGAGGTCAGACTTTAGACCGTAAATTCTCAAGCTAGAAGTGGAATTGGCTCTCAGTATACAAATGGTAAGAACAGGGGCACCTGGGTGGCTCAGTGGGTTAAAGCCTCTGCCTTCAGCTCGGGTCATGATCCCAGGGTCCTGGGATCGAGCCCTGCATTGGGCTCTCTGCTCCATGGGGAGCCTGCTTCCCCCCATCTCTCTGCCTGCCTCTCTGCCTACTTGCCATCTCAGTCTGTGAAATAAATAAATAAAATCTTTTAAAAAAAATGGTAAGAATAAAATGTTAGCAGCTATAGGATTTTCAGTCATTCTTCTTGAAGCTCATGCTTGGGTCACTGTGGATTAACCTCCATATTAGAATACTATTGAGTCCACAGTGATAGCAAATGCTATCTACATATTTATTTTGGGGGCGAAAAATAGGAACATCTTAAAGATACCGGGAGGGGAGAGTCTGTTTACCTCTATGTTAGATCACTCCTTGCATGAGTTTTTCTTAACCCCTCCCCTCCTACTGGGAAAGTTGAGTGGGATCTTCATAGAATTAAGGAGAAAGTTGTGGAGTCAGAAAAACATTAAAAGGAAAATTCTAATTCAGTAACTATGAAAATTTTTTAAAAAATACAATGGTTTAAAAAAAATTTTTTTTTTAAATAATATGGTTAAGGGGCGCCTGGGTGGCTCAGTGGGTTAAAGCCTCTGCCTTTGGCTCAGGTCATGATCCCAGAGTCCTGGGATCAAGGCCTGCATCGGGCTCTCTGCTTGGCAGGGAGCCTGCTTCCTCCTCCCTCTCTCTCTGCCTGCCTCTCTGCCTACCTCTGTCTCTGTCAAATAAAATGAATAAAATCTTTTAAAAATCCCTGAGTACACATACCCGTGAAAGTTAAGCATGTATAGGCATACCTCATTATACTGTGCTTTTGCAGATATGGTGTTGTTTTTTTGTTTTCTTTGGTGTTTTTTTTTTAACAAATTGAAGGTCTGTGGCAACCCTGCATCCAGCAAGTCTATTGGTACAATTTTTCCAACAGCATTTGCTCAGTTCAGGCCTGTGTCACATTTTGGTAATTGAGAAATTTCAAAAGTTTTCATTATCATTATATTTGTTGCAGCAATCTGTGATCTTTGATGTTAGTATTATAATTGATTTGGGGGTGCCATGAACTGCACTCCTATAAGATTGCATAAACATTGTGTTCAGATGGCTCCATTCACTGTTCATTCCTTTGTCTCACTCCCCTTCCTTAGGCCTCCCTATTTCCTGAGTTATAAATATTTGGAATTAGGGTAATCAGTAACCTGAGGATGGTCCTCTAAGTGTTCAGGTGAAAGGAAGAGCTGCACATTTATCATTTTACAAGCTGGAAATGATTAAGCTTAGTGGAAAAAACATACTGAAAACCATGGTAGGCTGGAAGCAAGGCCCCTTGGGCCAAACAGTCAAGTTTTGAATGCAAAGGAAAAGTTCTTGAAGGAAAGTACAAGTGCTACTCTAGTGAATACATGAATGAGAGAAAGCAAAACAGCCTTACTGCTGATATGAAGACAGTTTTAGTGGTTTAGACAGCTCAAACCAGCTACAACATTCTGTTAAGCCAAAGCCCAATCCAGAACAAAGCCCTAACTCTTCAATTCTTTGACGGCTCGGAGAATAAGGAAATAGAGAATAAGGAAAAAGAGAAGTTTGAGGCTAGCAGAGGTTGATTCATGAGGCTTAGGAAAAGCTGCCTCATAATATCAAAGTACAAGATGAAGCAGCAGAAGCTGATGTAGAAGCTACAGCAGGTTACCCAGAAGCTCTAGCTGAGAAAATTAATGAAGGTGGCTGGCTGCACTAAGCCACAGAATTTCAATATGGATGAAACAGCCTTCTATTGGAAAGGAGAGGCTATCTAGGACTTTCATAGCTAGAGAAGTCAATGCCTGTTTCAAAATTTACAAGGACAGGCTTCTCTTGTCAGGGGCCAACACAGCTGGTGACATTTTAAGTTGGAATCAATGTTCGTTGACCATTCTGAAAATTCTAGGTCCCTTAAGAATTATGCTAACTCAACTCAGTCTCTGCTCTATAAATGGAGTAAGGCCAAGATAAGAGCACATCTGTTTACATGATGGTTCACTGAATATTTTAAGCCCACTTTTGAGACCTACTGCTCAGAACAAACATTCCTTCAAAATCTGACTTCTCACAGACAATGGACTGGTCACCCAATGGAGATGGAGATGTACAGTAAGAGAAGGTTGTTTTCATGTCTGCTAACACAACATTCATTCCGTAGGCCAAGGATCAAGGAAAAACTTCAACTCTCAAGTCTTACTATTTATGAAGTACATTCTGTTAGAATGTAAGCTGCCACAGACAGTGATTACTCTGAAAGATCTGAGCAAAGAAAACTGAAAACCTTCCAGCAAGGATTTACCATTCTTTATGCTGCTAAGAACTTTCAGGATTCATGGAAAGAGGTTGAAGCATCAACATTAATGGAGTTTGAAAATAGTTGATTCCAACCTCATGATGACTTTGAGGGGTTCAAAACTTCCATGGAGGAAATAACTGTAGATGTGGTAGAAATAGCAAGAGATCTGGAATTAGAAGTAGAGCCTAAGATGTGACTAAATTGCTGAAACCTCATGACAAAATTTGAACAGATGAGAAACTGCTTCTTATGGATGAGCAAAGAGGTTTCTTGAGATAGAATCTACTCATTGTGAGGATGCTGTGAAGACTGTTTAAGTGACAACAAAGGATTTAGAACACAACTATGCGAGAGAAATCATTCCTGAAAGCTACAGTTCATTGATGTGGTAAACTTCACTACTGTTTTGTATTAAGAAATTGCCACAGCCACCCCAACTTTCTGCAACCACCAACCTGGTCAGTCAGAAGTCATCAATATTAAGGCAAGACCCTCCACTAGCAAAAAGGTTAAGGCTCACCAAAAACTCAGATGATAGTTAGCATTTTTTAGCAATAAAGTATTTTTATTTTTTTTTAAAGATTTAAAAAAATTTTTTAAATTTCTTCATGTAACAGAGAGAGAGAGACCACAAGTAAGCAAAGAAGCAGGCAGAGAGAGGGGGAAGCAGATTCCCTGCTGTGCAGAGAGCCCGATGTGGGGCTCAATCCCAGGACCCCGAGATCATGACCTGAGCCGAAGGCAGAGGATTAACCCACTGAGCCACCCAGGCGCCCCAGCAATAAAGTATTTTTAAATTAAGGTGTTTTTTTTTTTTAGCCATAATACTCCTACACACTTAATATTTATATTATTGCAGTGGTCTGGAACCAAACCCACAATATCTCCAAGGTATGCCTATATAGGAGAAAGCAAGAATTCTTTTGTTCTTGAGGACAAAATGTTTAAGTTTGTTTTTTTTTTTAATGTTTAAGTTTTAATGTGGTATGGTAGAGTTACAGCAAAAATTCCAAGTCTAGAAGTAGGAAGAGGGCAGGAAAGGAAGAGGGCTTTCTTAAGAGATCTAATCTGGAATGATAGAATTCAATGGGTCAACAGAACTGGGGGCAAAGAAAAAAGGAAAGCCTGGCAAAGGATTCCATTATTTTGTCAAGTAAGGGCATTTTTTAAAAAAGATTTTATTTATTTATTTATTTATTTATTTATTTATTTATTTATTTATTTGAGAGAGAGAGAGAGAATGAGAGGGGAGAAGGTCAGAGGGAGAAGCAGACTCCCTATGGAGCTGGGAGTCCAATGTGGGACTCGATCCCAGGACCATGACCGAGCCCAAGGCAGTCGCCCAACCAACTGAGCCAC
The DNA here is from genome assembly GCF_011764305.1 of Mustela putorius furo. Classification (NCBI taxonomy): domain Eukaryota; kingdom Metazoa; phylum Chordata; class Mammalia; order Carnivora; family Mustelidae; genus Mustela; species Mustela putorius. The sequence continues at coordinate 105,538 of NW_025421995.1, forward strand.
CCAGGCAGCCCCAAGTAAGGGCATTTTTAAAGAAACTAATATCAATGATTACCATCATTTCTAAAGAATAAGGCACAGTAATACCCCAAGGTAATAGTTTAAAATTTCCCTTAATAGTCTCATTTTAAACAAAAACAAATTTAGATTTTTTAAAAAAAATATTTATGTATTTGAGTGAGAGAGAAAGAGAGAACATGAAAGAGGTCAGCGGGAGCAGCAGACTCCCTGCTAAGCAGGAAGCCTGATGTGGGACTCAATCCCAGGATTCCAGGATCATGACCTGAGCTAAAGGCAGTCGCTTAACCAACTGTGCCACCCAGGCCCCCAAAACAAATTTAGCTTTATGAGCTGCACTACCTTGATTTTTCTCTTTGCTATAAACTGATAACACTTCAAACTTGAAATCAGTTCAGTTGAGAAAGTGCGCCGAATCCTAACCACTAGACCACCAGGGAAGTTGAAATCAGTTCAGTTGAACTTAAAATTGGTTCTGACCATAAACTCAAAATCCAGATCACAAAAGAGCATCAGAAGTTACATTCAGGAGCGCCTGGGTGGCTCAGAGGGTTGGGCCTCTCCTTTTGGCTTAGGTCATGGTCTCAGGGTCCTAGGATCAAGCCCCACATCAGGCTCTTTGCTCAGCAGGGAGCCTACTTCCCCCTCTCTCACTGCCTACTTGTGATCTCTGTCAAATAAATAGTCTTTTAAAAAAGTCACATTCAATGCAAATTCCACCATTCAGACAAAACTTTCACCAACATAATTAATACTTTCATTTCCTAATCAAGTTTAGTGAGCTAACAAATATTTTCTGGAAACTATTAAAATTTCTAACATTAATGTGAAACTCATCTACTTTCTATGTGAATTATAAAATAAATCATAACGGTATCAACAAATTAATGAAAAAATGGCACAAAATACCACTAATCAATGAAGCTACAATCTGTCTATATTTCAATGTTTTCTTTCCCTCACTAATATTTAAGTGAAAATAATTATCTTTTATTATAACATGTAAGTAAAACCTAGAAGGCTAGAAATCAAAAGGTTAACAATCATTGTTTCTATATGGAGAAATTTTAATTTCCATTTTCTAGTATTTCTACAATTAGCACACGTAATAAACATTTTTTAACAAAATTTCAGGGCGCTTGGGCTCTCTGCTCAGCAGGGAGCCTGCTTCCTCCTCTCTCTGTCTGCTTCTCTGCCTACTTGTGATCTCCGTCTGTCAAATAAATAAATGAAATCTTTAAAAAAAAAAAAATTTCAGGGTGCCTGGGTGGCTCAGTGGGTTAAGCCACTGCCTTCGGCTCGGGTCGTGATCTCAGGGTGCTTCCCTCTCTCTCTCTCTCTGCCTGTCTCTCTGTCTACTTGTGATTTCTCTCTGTCAAATAAATAAATAAAATCTTTAAAAATAAAAAAAGTACAATTAGGCAAATTAAAAATTGAAACTTGAAAATATTAGCTTATTCAGCTATACCTGACTTTCCTCTTTTCCTGTTTGGGACATAAGACTAGAAAGCAAGATTCTTAACTTTTCCAGTGAACAAGGTAACTTTGCAATGTTTACTATATTTATTTGCATGGAAGCTAATAGTGTCCCAAAAATAAATTTTTATAAGAACTTGAATTTTGGGGGCACCTGGATGGCTCAGTGGGTTAAGCCTCTGCCTTTGGTTCAGGTCATGATCTCGGGGTCCTGGGATGGAGCCCCACATTAGTCTCTCTGCTTAGCGGGGAGCCTGCTTAAAATTGGTTCTGACCCGCTTCTCCCTCTCCATCTGCCTGCCTCTCAGCCTACTTGTGATTTCTGTCAAATAAATTTTTTAAATCTTTAAAAAAAAAAAAAACCAAAAAACCAAACTTGAATTTCATAGGTGGGCTTTCTTTGAGAAGTCACCTACACCTAGAAAATGCCTGTTTCTTAAACCATTCACTCTCATCCTGCAGTGTATTATGGTTTAAAAAGCCAAGTGCCATATACTTGACAACCCCCCTTTGGCAGTTAAGAACTGGGCTTAGAACTGAATGCTGAAAAAATGGGCTCTACTCTGTTGAACAAAGCTTTTTAAGGTCCATGAATAAATTTTTTTCAAATATTAAATAGAGGCTGATCTTTCATTTCACCCTTCATTCACCTGCTCACCCAAAGGCTGAGCTTCTTAGTCACTTCCCAACTGCCATAACTAGCTAAATCAGTTTTCTAAAAATACTTGCCAATATCAAGTCAAAGGAAATGCAAAATTAAAGGAATAATTCTGCTTTTGTAAAGCATTTTCTAGAAATACAATATTGAAAAAGGCAGGGTTTCACAGATGAAATTATCATTTTACAATAGCTTGTGGCATTATACCACTGAGCCTTTTTATAATAAGCAACTGATTTTTTTATTTTAAAATCACTACTAATCTCTAAAAAGCACTTTAGTTTTTGAGTAACAATCAAATTTGGCATTATACAAAATTACTTCTTTTTTTTTTTTTAAAGATTTTATTTATTTATTTGAGAGACAGACAGTGAGAGAGAGCATGAGTGAGGAGAAGGTCAGAGAGCGAAACAGACTCCCCATGGAGCTGGGAGCCCGATGTGGGACTCGATCCCGGTACTCCGGGATCATGATCTGAGCCGAAGGCAGTTGTCCAATCAACTGAGCCACCCAGGCGTCCCCAAAATTACTTCTTAAATGGAAGCATGAATATAGTCAAAGGATCTTCTCCATGAAATGAACTCTCACTTCTGTACAGGGTGATATAAATTAGGAGAAAACACTCCATGAGAAGAGTTATCCAGAGAAGTGATCACAACAACCCAGTTCCCTATCTGACTCACCAAAAGCACTTTTCTGGCTACAGAAAAGCCAGTAATAAGGGAAGATGAATTTTGTAGGAGGCAGAGGGGGAGGTATAGCAAGAGGGGATGTAGAGAATAATCCAAGGCAGAGGTTTATTTGCTGTTGTTATAGAATTTCCCTGAATCTCAGCTGACACTAGTCAGCAGGGCATCCAATGGAGATTGATTATTCTGGCCATCATCCTTATCTTCTGTGTAAAGGGAACCCCAAGTTTAAAGAAAGCTCAAAGGAGAAACCAACTGTGATAGTGGAATGAATTAACTTTGTAAATCATTAATCATAGCTATCCATCTAACCAGTGCTTTTGGTTTGAATATAATTCCTGAAACAACTGCTTTATTCCACACAAACTCAAATTCCAAAGCCTGCTTATTATTGCCCATCACAAAGCTGTGGCACATATTTTGCTCTGAAGTTTACCCTCCCTGAAGTTCTGTTTATCAGAAACCCCTTCTGCCCAACTCATGGCTCAAACCACATCCCAAAATAACATTTTGAAAAGCAACAATTTTTCTTAAGTATTTTATATTCAAATACAGAGAGAGCAGAAGGGATAAACACAGCAAAGCAGTACAATATTTATTTACCATCTCCAGCAGCAAAGCTTTGGAACCAGGAAACAACCCTTTTGTACAAAGCAACCATCTTCCCACCCCCAACTGGTTATTGTTTACAAATACAAAGTACACATAACATCTGCTTTATATGGCAAACTTAAAAAACATACATATAGATATACCCCATTCCGTAAAGAACTTTACTTAGTTAAGAAGACTAGTACCACCAAACCTGTTAAATAAGATTCTTCTTCCTGTATTGTCTTTTGGGTAAACTGCCAATATCTATACTTATAAAAATCCCCTCCTAGGAAGAATGACTTTGATTCTCCTTCAGTACAGGACCATAAAAAACCAAAACCACAACAGAACAAAACCATAACTGGAACTTGAGAATTTTTAAGTACCTCTGAAGTACCTCTGAAGTAGCAAAGGGGAGTTGCAATTTTAACCCTGAATGCCACTGCTATAACTCTGGCACAGCAAGAATAAGGATGAATTATGAAAAGAAAAGAGAAAAGGTGAAAGTGGCAACAAAAACAAAAAAAGAAACTCAAATCACAGAAAAACAAACAGGAAATTGACAAAATGTGTTTTGGGTGCTGCTGGAGATACCACTGGCACAAGGTTCACAGGTCTTTCTTCAATACAACATCTCCAAACTCCAATGAAGCAACATTTTTAGAAATATCTTCATTTCCCCCAAGTCTACCCTCAAATTATCTGTAACCCAATGAACAGGGAAATGAACCACATTTAGCTACACTGAGAACACAATGTCAATAGGAGGTCCTGAAGTATGCAACTGTATACCCATACACATTTCACTTCAGTGCCATCATCCTGTTCATCTTCAAAGTTGTTCTCTACTAGTGTCTCAGTTCTTTTTCACTGCTTGAGCTGTTCCTGGGACTAGAGGGACACTGACTGAAAAGCCTTCCTTTGGCTCAGCTCAGGGAAGAAAAAGAATTGCGCTAGCTGACCACAGGGGACTATGGTACAAAGCGAACTCTGGACAGACTACTTCTATGACCTTACACATAACAGCTACACAAACTTGGTACATTTTGAATAGATTGGAACCAATACATTTTCATGGGTAATTAATCCTCTTTCTTCAACTTAGTATCTACCAACTGTCCCCCATAAAGTCTGTTCCTTATAATTCTGAAACCAGACACAATGTTTCACATGCTTTTGTATGCACTGATTCATCTAAATGCCTGGCTCCTAATTCCCTTCTGGTCCAACTAGCTCTTCAATCAACATGATTGCAACATGCAAGCCTCAGCTCAAGTATTTGCTAAGTAGGAAAATTTTCCCTGATCCCTCTAAATGGCCTTCTGTTTTGTTCCAACTTCACTGCAGGCATTCCTCTAAACAGAACAGTTACATTATATTGGTATTTCTTTCTCTTAAGAGAATATACCATCTCTTATTAACCAGGTTCCTCCACACCTTCCTCAGTGCCTGCCTGTACATAGGTACTGAAAACTATGATAGAAGATTGTTGCCAATATAGACACAAAGTGACAAAACAGCAACCATCAAAAATCATATACACATTCCTATATAACCTAGCTCTTCATTCTACATTCTCTTTATTTCCTTACTGTTTATTATGAGCATTTCTTGAGCCTGCACTTGAGAAAAGAGACTATTTTACTTTAAATATGTCTTTCAATGACTTAATCCATTGATGAACTTGTAATATAGCTTAACAGTTGAGCCTTAAAAACTGTAAACAAGGGGAACATGATCTGATGATATGAACCTACTACATGCTACTAAATATACATCTTAAAATGTATCTGTATTTATATCCAATACCATTCCACAGTTATAATATATCTATGTGTGTAGAAAAAGCACACTATGAAAGAAAAGAAACCTGTACTGGGCTTTTGAAATTCCAAAGTATTCCCAGGCATTACCTCATTTGAGAGTAGGAAAACTGAGGCTCAGAAAGTAACTGACTTGCTAATACTCAGACCAAGGTCTTAGAATTTAAATACCATGTGCTCTGCACCATACCACCTTCCTTCCTACCCAATATCCTAAAGAATCTGGAAAAAAAAAAAACAACCACCTTAAGCATGTATCTGAAACAAAACGGTATAACAAAAAAAGGTAGAAGAAAAAGAAAAAAACAAGCAAAAATGGACTAAAATGATTAGTGCCGAAAAAGAACAGAATACGTGAAACAAGTCAATGACTATACATCAAGAACAGTCTTAGTCCCACACAGTGAAATTTCAACGGGAAAACAAGAGTTTCTGATCTGACAAGCAAAATGACCAAGAATTAGTTAATGTAAGACATCAAGTACTGAGGAATAAGAATATAGCCATAAACATAAAATTTAGGGAAGAAAAAGATTAGTATAGGTCAAATTAGCTTATCAGAGAAGTTAAGACTTGAACTGAGCCTTGAAAAATATGAAGAGGCAGCCTAGTAAAATGCTAAACTGAGACTGTGGAGGAAAATAGTTAATATTCAAAAGCTAGGCTCCACCATTTGAGCAACATACTTAATGTTTCATTTTTTCATCTGCAAAATAAGGGTGAATTTCTTCCTCAAGAATAACTTGTAAATTTTAGCACATAGTGTAGTAAATGTGAGCTCTATAAATGAAAATTCTCTCCTCCACTTGCTTGCCAGGCAGGAAGACAACCCTTAGGCCCAAGGCTATAAAGGTGCTTCCAAGATCTCAAAATATATTCTTGCTAAAAGTAAACAGGGGCTGTTATAGGCATTAGACAAAGACCAACTTGCATGCAACTCTTGCTAAGAATCTAAATGAGGCTAGTTAAACACTGACTATACTTGAACCAAGGCAAAAAGGGCTTCACACCTAACGGGAGGATGTTTAATGTAATTAAATATGTTAAAAAAAAAAATGGATCTGAAAATTTGAGACTGTTCAAGTGACTTTGAAAATGCTTCCCCCCCAATCACCCACATCATGTTGCCCTAGTAACTAAAAGTGGTACAGATAAAGGGACCACAAACGTAGGGTACTAGTGTTAAATGCACACTAAGTAGTGCAAAACATAATTATCACAGATAAAAGTGTGAGTTGACAAGAGGTCTAATTGTAGTGCTCAAAACTGAATAACATGACAGAGCTACTCTTACAGGCAATGACAGAAAACAGAAGGCATAGGATACATAGCTGACAGGAAAAAATCGCATATGAAAATAGGTCTTATAAGGAGACTACTAACAGAATTCATAGCACTTGAAGCATTTATGATCAAAGGAGAGTTTAAAATACAACTAGATATAAAGGATTTACTTTCACTGCTACCAAGGAATATACTTAGAAATATTAGAAAACTCAATACAAGCCGAGAGATCTCCAGAGTCCTAAAAGAAAATAAAGTACAGACAACCTGAGAATTCTTGTTGAATTCTTGACAAGGCATCAGAAAATCCAAGACATCATTTGAAATAGACAGTTATCTCAATAAAATAGGTAAAGCCCTTAAGACTTAGAGAAAACTGGTTAATTTTTAGATACAGTTTATGTCAGAGCTGTTCTATAACTTTATGGTGATGGGCTTAGAATTTTTATGAGAAGATGCAATTAACCGTAAACCATATGTAGTAATACATTTGTGTGAAACTATGCAAAATGAGAAAAATAAGACTACCATTAAATAAGAAAGCATTAAAAACTGACTGAAGTTCAATAGCCAGGAAATAATAGTTCCAGAGACTAAACTGGCTGCTTTTTAAAAAAAAAGGACAAAAGAGAAAACTAGAAAATCTCTTACAATAATACTGAAGACATTTGTATTTAAGTACACAAATACAAAGCCACATCAAAATCCTGGCTAGTATTTACTGGTAGAATAGAAAATATAATCTACATCAAAGATACTAAGGGAAGATCAGACATCCTTCTAGAAAGAGGTGTTACATTAAGGGGAAGAAAAGATCAATATAGAGAATGAACTAATATGATAACATCAAAAGGAAATGGTTGGACTGTGATCACTTCCAGATACATCCCACCAGAAGCAAACATAATTTCCAGTAAAAGATATCTCAATGGTACCAAACACTGCTATAAAAAAGTTTTCATTACTACAAAGTCAAGCAACTGAAAACACAAAGTAGTATAAAAATATTATCCCACTAATCAATAGGAGAAAAAAAGATTTAATAAAACAATATTCTCATCATTCATCCAGGAAGGGAAATTCCTTAAAAGAATATTTTAATGGCTTACAAAACTCATTATTTTTTGAAAAATAACTAAAAGATTTTCATTCAATAATGATCATCATCAGTTAAATAATAACTTCCACCTGTGTATTTTCTTAAGTGAAAGACAGAAGAATTGATTGGTTTCTGTATCCACAAAATAACTAAGAATGGACCTGGCCAACTGAAATGACATGTATATATCACAATCAATTACTGGACTAGCCATTAACATTAAGAATGGTAAATTTCAAAAGACAAGGGAACCTAAAACAGTGCAAGTCTGGGGCAAAATATGCCTCACATTAAAAAAAAAAAAGTTTTCAGTTATTGCAATTTTTAAACTATTTCTACAAAGATCTAGTCCATAATTTCTAACCTTCATCAGAATCCCACTAAATTATATCCTCAACAGTGAATGTGGCATTTAACTCTGTTCATCCATGGCATTTAACTCTATCCAACTTTGTAGCTAGAAGGGATTCTGGATTGTATCTGTTCCAACCTCCTCATTTTTAGTACCTGAGAGGTTATCCTGATGTATTGGGCCCTTAAGGACATTATCAATCAGGTCACTTAGGTATCATTCAGTAAATTATTAGTATAGTACTAACATAATATACTAAATAGTATCCAAGTATCCCGAAAGAGTTTATGTTCCCCTCAAAATGTCATTTTGAGGGCCAAGTAATTAAAATGGAATTACAAAGAAGTTGCCATGCAGTTAAAAAAAAAAAAAAAGTTTAAATGCAATTACACTAATAAGGAAGCTGTCACTAAAAAGAAAGGATAAAGTGTCAGCAAATTTACTGCTTTTCCTAATGTCCTTGTTTCTTCTTACCAAGTAAACACATCCACTTATCAAATATAAGTTGTGCTACCATGGCTTAGAACAAGGTTAGTCTGAGATAAATGACTCAATCAGAAAACCTAGAACCTGCAGATAGAAAACAAAGCTGCCTTAATGCTCAGAAACTGAGCCAATCCCTAATAACTAAAAAGAACTACTGTGTAGTTACTTAAATAAAGGGGGAGGGTCATACTCTACAACCTTCTGAAATGGATTAACAGTGCTATAAAGAAAACAAATTAACATTCAGAAGGAGAGTACATTTAGATAGTGCAATTGTACAGATGATGAATAAACTACAAGATTAAAAAAATCACTATACAGAACTCATAAATATCACCAGCAACATATGCAAGACATCAAAATGTTAAGTTTTAAACAATAGGGTGAAATTTAAAAAGGCACTTCATATAACAAATGGAAACAATTTCTCTGTACACAGAAACTGCAAGAAATCATAGTCTTCACATATATTTTATGTCTAGTGGAGAAATAACACTTTGAAGAAAAAGGATCATTAGACGCATCCCCACTGAGAATATCAAATCATTAAATTTGCAATTATCCCAAAGCATCCCAGAAAATCTAGAGATATTTAAACATCTAAGGTTCGCCCAATGGAGAATTCTGTGGCAGGCACAATATGAAAACTTATTTAATTTTGAGTTCCATATGCTTTGGGGGTTGTCTCCCTACATCAGGGCCCCATTTTTAGTTTTATAACACCACCACCATTCAAGTATGCCAGAGAAAGATTTTAAAGTAAACAAACAGGTTAAGAATGTTTCTTCTGCAATCAAGAGACTGATTAATCTACAGCTAAAAGCTGTTTCCATTCTACCGCATTCTGACAGTCCCGACTGAACTGACAAATCCCCTTCAGAAGTTATCTACAGATCAACAATTTGATGACTCCTCAATACCTCTCCACTTTTAGGAAAATTCTCTGGAGATGCTTGAGCTTATCAATCAGAGAATGGCAAAGCAATGTTACTTTAACACTGAGCAACACAAATAACACAAGAGGAAGAGAACAGCAATGCTGTTTTATAAATATTTAAGGAGGAGCTACACAATGTAAATACAGCTTATACTAGTGAACCGTACACTTAAAAATGGTTAAGGTGGTGAATTTTGTTCTTTTTTTCTGACCAGAATTAAAAACAAAGAATCTATGAGGAAGAGCATATTAAGTGGAAATGCCAAAGTAGTTTCAAAGAATTATGTCTTCAAGCATCATTTTGGTTTGGATTTTGGAAAATAAGAGTACCTCAAAAATCATCACATTTGTAACCCAGTATCTAATTCAGGGAAAGAAAGGAGAGAAATGGAAAAGTGGGAACAGTCTGAAGTAGCCTTAGCTAACTAGGTATAACTGTGCAGCCACATAGAACAGTTCCAAGGTCTCTCTCCAGTAAGTTCATCTGTGACTAGTCCTTTCATAAAAGAAACTACAGTGCCATGTCAAGGGCACATGAGACTGCCTGACGGATGCAATATATATCGTAAACTATAAAAATCTAAATGATTTTTTAGACCCTTATTTCTTTTTGGGTAGTTAATCAATAATCTTCTGGAGTTTAATATGAAAGAGTTTCTACATCACTGGCAAGGACCTAAAAAAGATAGAGGTAAAACACTGTGGAAAATATACAAAAATAAAAGTAAATGTTTGCAAGATGATTTCCTCTGTCAAGCCTGTTTTTTAGGCTTAATTTACAAATAGGACCAACATAGTACTCTGAAATTACTGACAAAATAAAATAGCTTCTTCTAAGTAGGTATGCTTGCACCTTCAACCTCTAGCACAAATGGGGAGAGAAAGTAGTAAAAAGGGTGCTGAAGATAGTTACAGTGGAGGGGGAATGAGCTTCAACCATCAGAAAGTGGGGCACTAGGGAAAATGTCAATCACCACTGTGTAAGAACTATGGCAAGAAATAGAAACCATATGAATCCTAAAACAGTGTTATATTCCACTAACAGTAGACTCAAAATATTTTGATCAAGCAGGTGAAATAAATGCAGATGTATGACAAACCAAGTTACAAAATTTTAAATCTGTTGATAAAAAAAAATTTTTTTGGCTGCCAAGCAAATAATACTAGGTGATGTATTCAGACCCCTCAAACTTGACACTTTCTCCATTTCTGAAGTCATGCTGCAAAATCGAGGATCTAAGGGCTGGTATACTGCACAGCCACTGCCTTGAGATTTTAAAAAGATACTGTGAGATATACAATTGAGGTATCTGCTGCCAGTTCCAGAACTGTGAAGAACTATTAATGGAACCAACTGGGAGCAAAAAGATAGTCGTCTCTATTGATGAGTCTGACTAGATTAAGGGAACAGTAAACGAAGAACAGTAAACTTGATTTCAGACTTTTAAGAAATCTCTAATGGATATCATCATTTAAATAAATATCCAGAAACAGAGCTGTGCGAGATGTTCTCTTTACGACATCCACAGTAATACTGAACACTTAAGGATTCTTAGTATCATCTAGTTTGATGGCATCCCTCTTTATTGCAATAAGAGGACCAGATTGTCAGGCATGTTTGGAATTCTCTTAAAAGAGTTCAGATTTGCATGCCTGGATGGTATAACATCCTTTATATCCAGGGCACTAATGTATGTATCTTTTTTGTGATGGATTACCAAGCTCAAGAAAGTCAACTGTTTAGAAGGTAGCTTAAGAAGGTCATCTTGCTGAAAAGCCCAGAGTATCTTGAGAGAACACCATGCCTCGGTCTCAAAGCTTCTTTAGATCTGAGAGCTTGATAGGTCAGAGACTTAGGTGTGATGATAAAGAATTCTCTCACATGTGGCTCTGAATGGTAATGACATGGTAGCCATTGGTCTCGATGAAGATAGTTACTGTGAAAATTTCTAGAGATGTTACAGGAAGGAAAGTCTTTTTCCAATTGGTGTCCACAGTAGACCTGTAACATCTAGCCATCCCGCTGAAACGAACTGGATTTGGCAAAATTTGATTTGTATTCCAGTTCTTGACATACAGCTTCATGATTGATCCTGAAGTCTAAGACAGCTTGAGAGTAGTATGGACTCTTGATAAGTTGATCATCCTGACATAAACACAGTACAACAGATTTATCATTTTGTGAAGATCTGACAAGCTGAAGCCTGAACAAGGAAGCACTGATGACCTAAAAATGAAGGATCTAACAGTAGGTTATTTCCAGACCCCAAATCAGCTAGTCCTCAGTTTATCAGTAGGATTTTCCTGAGGAACAGATCTTTATATTTTTCTTTAATCATAAGAGGATTCAGATTCCTGAGTACCCTCATCTGAACTTATTTTGGACCAGAAATAATAAGTAAACCTTTGTCCAACCCTACTTAGGTGAAAGTCTCTACTGCTCACTTGGCCAATAAGACATGAGTCTCTTTATTATATCCACTTGAAAAGTCTAGAATTTAAATGTTAGCTGTGATAATTCCAGACATGCATCAGTTTCTGACATGACCTCCTACCTGCAGATCCTGTTTGAGTGGGGAGTAGCAAGTAAAATAGGATCTTGGATGACTATGCTGCTGAACGCAAACAGGCTATTAATTCTTGTACCCGTGGCGTTCTGGAGATTCTCCCTTTTTTCTGTATCTATAAGGATGGTTGCGAGGTTTGTACCAATCTCCTTTGGAATATCCTCTATTGTGATAATGTGCTTTCTGATCATGACTATAAAAGTATCGATGTTGGTTATAGTATTTGTTGTGGTCTCTATAATCATTTTCCTTAATACTGTTTTCTTCTGCAACAACAGCATTCACATCTTGTCCAAAGAGGGAAGTACCATCAAAGGGCAAGTGTGAGATCTTCTCCTGGGTTTTCTTAGTGAGAGATGTAAGTCGGAGCCAGGCTTGTCTTCTGTAGTCTATTGCCATTGCCATAACTCTGACTACAGAATCCATTATGTCTCTAGTAGTACAAAGTTGCCAAAGTCCGGCATCCATACCATCAGATATTATACATCTTGCTTTTCCACGATCAAACTCTGGGTCATGAACGAGATCCTCCATATCTTCCCAGAGTTTACGCTGATATTGAGTCATATAGGCCATGTAGCTAGCAGCTCGGGCTGCAATGGAAGCAGCATGGTAGAATCTACAACCCATGACCTCCATTTCTTTTGAGGTAGAATCTAGAGGAGATGTTGTGCTTCCTCTTTTGCTGTGCTCTAATGCTTCTACAATAGGGCCCTCAGCTGGTGGATTTGGTTGGAAAGGAGAGGTATCCTTGGCCACAGGATATACCCTGTGCCCCATGAAGGAAGAAGGATGGCAATCAGCAGGGTCTTTAAAAACCTCAGTGGTGGCAATTCTCAGAAGAGGATGCAATGGAGGAACCAAACGTTTCTTAGAGGTCATACAATCAGGTTTCCCTTCACATGATTCTGCTTCAGATTGTAATGTTACTCTCTTTATAACACCTCTCTGTTCCATTCTTTTCAAAAGACCTGTGAAACTAGACTGACTGGGGTCAGTTGGCTGCCCTTTGTCATCAGCTGAGGGGGATTTGCAGTCAGTTTCTTCATCAACTGTGGATAAATTTTCATCCTTAGAGGTGGATATGTCCCATGGCACTGAGGAGTTCTCACTTGGCCTAGAATGATGAAATCTAAAACAGCTCCTAGACTGCAGATCACGTATCACTCGGGACATCTCAGCCACTTGTGTCTGAAGATAAAGGATGGCATCCTGTCCATGCTGTGAAGCTGAAGAAGACTCTATAGGTAAATCCTCCTTGACCTCTGAAAAGGCCAAAGATTCTTGGGGGACCAGAACTGGAGATGAAGGCAGAGTCTGAAAATTTTGTGATGGTTTAAGTGTCTCTGTCTCAGAGATCTTAATATCTGAATTACTTTGATCATTTTTCTGGTTCTCCAATGGGTTCTCAACAGAAGAAGGTTGAGAAACTATCCTTTGTGGACTGCTGGTGCAACTCCCAGAGGAGGAGCTGCTGTCTCCAATGGGAAGAGGAACACTGCAGCTAGAGCACATTTCTGGGCGATGATTCTCAGAGGATGGCACCTTAGACTCAGGCATTCTCTGGGTTATCCACATGAACAAGAAAACCAAGGAAGAAAAAAAAATGCTTTTAATATGTTAACTTTTAAGTGCAGAGATGCATGTCCAGTAAGTAGAACTCAATTTTTAAAATTATTATAACAACAATGAAAGATGCAATCCTCTACAGATCAGCAAGGGGATCACAGAAGTCAAATCCACAAGGTTTCTACACAAAAACCTAATACCAACTATGGCTATTAATGTGGCACTCTGTCTATGAAAAAAAAAATGAAAACAAGCCCAGTTCAAGTGGTGCCATCCTGGCCTGCTGCTTGGTCTCATGCTAGGATAAGAAGAGGTGGTGAGACTATTGTTGATTAACAATCTTTTTTTAAAAAGCCCATTCAATGTATGTAAGTCAACAAGTAAAAGCTAAAAAACAGAGAACTCAAGAAAAGTTCTACTGAGAACAAAAAAGATTTCTAAAAGTTCTCATTGCAGTCACTTTTAAGCCCCTTTAAAATTTTCTCCTGTTCACTCTCCAAGAATAACAAAACTTCCCAGTTGCATAGCCCTACTTTATTGTTTGTAGTTTCCAAGGAGCTTATTTACATATGTTACCTCATTTTGTCCTCACAACAACCCTGTGAGGTAGGTATTACCCTTATTTGATAAAGAAACTAAGGTTAAAGTTTTCTTAATTTATCCAAAATCAAAGAATTAATAAGGAGCAAAGCTCAGATTAAAACCTACATATACTGATTCCACATCCAAGTCTCAATCCCCTCTATCATAGAGAAAGTTTTCTGCCCATGTTGAGAAGAGCCAGGAGTTCTCTAACCCATCAAGAAAATAGCCCATTAATAGAAATTTGGGCTAAGACAAATGAAAGACAAGATTGCTACAAAGGGCTCAGCTAGTTTGATTCTCAGAGTAAGGGAAATATTGGTTTAAGGGTACCCACAACCAAAAAATCACAGGTAAGAGAAAAAACTCTAAATATGTGAGGGATAGATGAGGTTAAAAGGAGTGACGACTGAAGTACCATGCCACCTAAACCCTTTCCCACATTCCATTTCCTAAAAGGTCTTCACATAGCCTTCCTTCCAATGTAAAACAAACTTTCTGTGGCCACGTGGTTCTGGAAGAAAAGAATCCAGTTACACATGGCACTTGAGGAGAGATGGGAAAGGAGAAGGGCACAAGGAGCCAAAAAGCTTGCAGTTTTTTTATTCCATGTTCCTTTTATCAGATATCATCTTCAAGGCTTAGAACTTTCCTGTGTTGTGTTATCCTTTCACATCCTCACTGAAAGTAAAGAAACAAAACTGGAAGTAGGAGATATTTTGGGCCAAGAACTCAATGGACACCTTTTGTGGTTCACTCTACAGAATCGGGCCATTCTCTAAAGTACTACAGATCCAAAAAACAACCATCATCGACTTGATAGCTCTTTTTAGACAATGCCTCTTAAATGACAGAAGTGAAAGAAATGCAAATCAAATATAAGTACTTACATCACTATAAGAGGTGCTAGGCTCTTCATCATCACTGCTGACCAGATCAATGTATTCAAGAACAGGTCTCAATGGTCCTTCCTATGAAAGAATTGAGCAAATTGACAAGTCATGTACAGTTATTCAAACTAAACTGGTCATTCAAAACAATCACTTTCTTCTTAGGATTGGCAAAAATTCCTCCAAACAACAAGTCTACGGTTGGCAGAAAGTAATTAGAACACAGAAAAATATTCAGATACACAAATAAGAAACAGTAAGATCTAAGCGTTTAAAACCTTGGTAGACTATTAGGACAACAGTGATCCTTTGAGGAAAGGATTAAATAATAATAAAGAAACACTGCTACAAGGACACAAATAGCAGACAGTATGATTCAATGCTTTTTAGATGGGATGAGTATTAATTATCTGTTAGATAACCAAGCTCAAAAACATGCAGTTCTTTGACTAACAGTTCAGCTTTATCTCTCACTCCTACACTCCAACATCAAACTTGATTCTTCATCCTGTTTCCAACCATAGTGACTGCATCATAGACCAGGCCTTGAATGCTTGGTCTAAAAATGCCTAGATTTTATTCTACAAGCAAAAGGGAATAAATACACAGATAGGAAAAACATGAGAGCTGTGCTTTAAACAGATTAATCACACAGACAAGTATGGAGAGTGGGGAAAGCAGGATAATTAATCAATCCAATAACACAAAACTAAAATAATGGCAAAGAGAGTAAATAGTGTTGTGGTACGCACTCAAGAGAATACATGGGTATTTAAAAAAAGAAAAAAAGACTGGCTATGAAAAACAGACCCCTCGCCAAATAAAACAAAAACCCCAACAATAACAAGGAATCAATTAAGTCCTTAAAGTTTCAAACCTGGGAACTAGAAGGATACTAATGCCATCAGAATAATCTGGAATACAGAAATGGGATGCTGACATTCTTTTAGAGATAATGGGTTGATGTAACAGTGGTACACAAAGGTTACTGGCAAATAGCCGGGAATGCAGGGCTATAAACTGGATGTATGAACACAGCCAGATAAACAGATTAGGGAGTTGCTCCCCTAAAAGACTAAACTGAAACTGCGATAGAGCCAACAAAGAAAGCAAGAAGGAGGGACGCCTGGGTGGCTCAGTTGGTTAAGCGGCTGCCTTCGGCTGGGGTCATGATCCCAGCGTCCTGGGATCAAGTCCCACGTTGGGCTCCTTGCTTGGCGGGGAGCCTGCTTCTCTCTCTGCCTCTGTCTCTGCCTGCCACTTGCTCTCGCTTCTTTCTCTGTGACAAATAAATAAATAAAATCTTAAAAAAAAAAAAAACAAAAGAAAGAAAGCAGGAAGGAGAAAAAAGAGATTGAAGAAGGTTCTCGAGAAAATGCAGAATTTAGGACTCAGGAAGAACCACTAACCAGGAAATCAGGAATTAGAGAAGAATCAGGAATACATAAATTCAAAGCCGCTAGAGAAAACCTCAACAAAAAGTTTTCAATGCTAATGTGGCTTAAAATGCTGACAATCAAAAAAACTTCCACTGAATTTGACAACAAGATCTTTAAAAAACACCTGAGAGCAACTTTCAATAAAGTAGCAAGCATACAGAAGCAAGGCTCTAAAAAATTAAGTAGAAAATGAAGCAACAGGGGAACCTGGCTGGCTCAGCCGGCAGAGCATGCAACCTCATCTTAGGGTGCTGAGTTCCGGCCCTGCACTGTGTGCAGAGATTACTAAAAATAAAATCTTAAAAAAGAAAAAGGAAAAGAGGCAGTAAAGGCCATGAGTCAAGAATATTCTTTTTAAAAATCTAGTATGTTAAGAACAAGAGTAAGGAACACAGGAGGCAAATTCAGCTGAAGGAAAGATTTCTTAAGATGCAGAAAGCTGACTGTTGGCAAACAGTGTAAAAACTAGCAGAAAAACACTACAGTCAGGAAACAAAAGCTAAGATCTACTTAAAGATCCTCTTCCTGAGAAGAGGCATCAAGTCTCAAAGATAACTTGTTTCCCTCTTAGGCTACAACTTCTCCCCAAGCAGAAAACTGCTATCCTTTAGGACAGGTTTTATCGAGCCACTAGGATAAAACCAGAGAGCAGAATTCCTGGGCAGGAATCATGTAATAAATAATTAAGATTTTCACCTGAGATGTAAAAATGGAAGTTTAAAAGAAGGGGAAAACAGGGACAAAGTATTTTCCAATTTTGGTCAACAGAGATCAGTTACCTACTTTAAGACTAAAATCGACCATAGCTATGGTCAATATCATACATTCAATCCAAAAAGAAAGTGAAAAAATTAAAAATATGGTAGCTTCTCCTCTTCATAAATCACCTTTAGTTTTTGTCTCTTCAACAAATGTGCATTTGAGGGGTGCCTTCAGCTCAGGTCCTGATCCCAGGGTCCTACCAAGCCCCCCACTGGGCTCTGCAGGGAGCCCGCTTCTCCCTCTCCCTCTCCCTCTGCCTGATGCTCCCCCTGCTTGCATGCTCTTTGTCAAATAAATAAATAAAATCTTAAAAACAAAACAAAACTATTTTTTTAAAGATTTTATTTTTAAGAAATCCCTACCTCCACCATGGGGCTCCAACTCACACCCCCAAGATCAAGAGTCACATGCTCTACTAACTGAGCCAGCCAGGCTACCCTACATACTACTTTTATAGATCAATGCCTTATTACCTAAGTTTCTGAGAAATACTCTGTATTCGTTCAATGAGACTTCTCACTATTGTACACAACTCTGAATAACTTGTAACACTAACCAAAAAATAAGTTATTAATATCCCCAAAAGAATGTTTATAAATGTCAAACACGATTTCTTAAAATGTTTATAATGGCTGCTTATGTTCCAAACACATATAAATGCATGTAGTTCTCCAATTAAAGGTATTTTATTTGAAGCTGCTCCATCCATCAAACAATAAACCATCACTATTATCCCTTTTGTACCAATATCAAAATCAAAGGATGCTACTCCCCAAGACCATACAATTAGGGCCAGGAGCACAAGTACAAGCAAAATAATTTAGGAACAGAGCTGAATTAATATTTTCAGTTAAATAAAATTTTTCAGGGGCGCCTGGGTAGCTGAGTGGATTAAGCCTCTGCCTTGGCTCAGGTCATGATCTCAGAATCCTGGGATCAGGCCCTGCATGGGCTCTCTGCTCAGCAGGGACCCTGCTTCCCTCCCTCTCTCTCTCTCTGCCTACTTGTGATCTCTGTCAAATAAATAAATAAAATCTTAAAAAAAAATTTTTTAATGACACAAAAAGCTTTAATTCCTGTTATCAGGGAAATGATTTTCATATAAAGCCAGACACCAATTAACTGCTACAGTTGACCTTTGACAAACATCAGGGTTATGGGCTCTGACCTTCCCTCCTACCACATAGAACTGAAAATCTACATACAACTTTTGTTTCCCCCAAAATATAACTACTAAAAGCCTACACTTGGCTGGAAGCCTTATCAATAACATAAATAGTTGAGTAACACATTTTTTGCATGTTGTATGTATTATATACTGTATTCTTATAATAAAGCTAAAAAAATCATAAGGAAAATACATTTATAGTACTATAAAAAAAATCTTATCTGCATATAAGACCCTTGCAATTCAAACTTGTGTTGCTTGAGGGTCAAGTCTAAGTGGAAAATAATATCAATACACTAAGACACAGTCTACAAGAAATGTAGTTTACCCCAGTCTAAAACAAAAACTACGGATATGAGCATAGATGCACAACTCTAACCTAAAATCTTAAATATAATGCATGTGTTTTTTTTAATATATTTCCATATATAGAAGTTAGGGATATAATTTACTTCTGTAGTCCTGCCCAGTTCAAACATTTTGAATGATTCCCAACTGACTACATTAAGTTCAAATTTAGTCTACAGTTCAAGATCTACACTATCCAGCCCACCCTTTCCTCTTCTACTTAAAAAATTTTTATCCTCCAGAATTACACATAATCCTCTACTTTCCCAATTTGATGTCTTCCCTTATTTCTTTTCAAAATGCTCTTTTAAATACAAATACTATGTTATTTATGCCAAAAGTCTACTTTTTTTTTAAATAGCACCATATACTTTTATAAAAGAACTACTTTCTTTTTTTTTTAAGATTTTATTTATTTATTTGACAGAGAGAGATCACAAGTAGGCAGAGAGGCAGGCAGAGAGAGAGAGAGAGAGAGGAGTAAGCAGGCTCCCCGCTGAGCAGAGAGCCCGATGCGGGACTCGATCCCAGGACCCTGAGATCATGACCTGAGCCGAAGGCAGCGGCTTAACCCACTGAGCCACCCAGGCGCCCCAAAAGAACTACTTTCTAATAGAACTATTTACACAGTTTTCATTACCTATCTTATCACCCACACTGAAATATGGACACTTATAGGTAGGACATATTTCCAATTAATCTCTGCAGTTCTAGAGTACTTACTTCATGACTTTGCATATCAAAAGCTACATTATTTTCATTTATTGAACTATAGGCCCAAGACACCCAGCCAGAAGATACCTTGATATTTTTGCTCATAACCCCTTTCTACTGTGAAGTATTAACATTTCACCTATGGGCTTCTGAAGTTACTTATGAAATTATACTTTTTCCTCACTGTTTCTACATGCTCAATGATTTCACATTATACCAATAACCTTGGCTGAAACCTACATCTCATGTGTTATTACCAAGATTACAATAGGTTGCCTCAGCAGTTTTCACACCTTTGTATCTCAAGTAGAACGGTGAAAATGTCACCACCTCTTAGCTAAAACAGTTTTGTGGGAATAAATTAAAATATCTGCAGTTTCAAAGACAAAAAGATGGTGGCTGAATAAGGAATCAGACAAGTATTCTCGCTCTTGGAAAGCTTGCGTTCACACTACTTCACTTTAACAAATAACCTACATTAGTACCCATTTTCACTTACTGAAGGAAATTTTTTTTTAATATTTTATTTATTTGACAGACAGAGATCACAAGTAGGTGGGGGGTGGGGGTAGCAGGCTCCCCACCCAGCAGAGAGCCCAATGTGGGGCTGGATCCCAGGACCCTGGGATCATGACCGGAGCAGAAGGCAGAGGCTTTAACCCACTTAGCCACCTAGGCGCCCCTGAAGGAAATCTTAAGAGGATTTTTGCTTATACAAAAAAAGGTGAAAAGCCAAACTACTGCACAGTGTTTGTCTCAATGCAAGCCACTATAGAGGTAGCATGCACCCTAAGTAGCAAAAGTAGCACAGCCAAGCTCCTTCCCTGGGAGCTAAACTCAGCATCTCACTGCCACAGTTTTGAATTATCTGCAAGTACCTGTACAGTATCTTGATTTATTTTTTGCAACTGTTAGCAAGACGTCCTAAGGTAGCAAAACAGCCTAAAAGAGGGTTATTTTTTGGTCTGGAAATACTAAAAATTTTCCCATATAAATTAATGGTAATTACTACTACACTTTATGCCATCTTAGTTTATGAAAGATTTCATAGGTTTCAAAGGTTTCTACTTTCCATTAGTGGGGTGTGAGGCGAGGGGTGGGTGGAGACATACCTATTACTAAACTAAACAGAAAATGAGAGCAAAATCTTTAAATAAGTTTCTGTTACAGTAACATGTTCATTTGAGGTCAGTTACTGACTTTGCAAAATCAGAGAGTACACTTACAAATAGGGCGGTTCTCTATATATACATTTCAACAAAATTTAAATGAAAGAACTCATTTTTACACCTCCACATCCTTACTGCTTTCCTTTAGCATGCTATTTGGTTCCAGACTTTGTATTTTGCAAACCACATAAACACTGCTGTGCCACCATGTGTATTAAAGATGGGAAAATTAGATTAATGAGCATGAACTAAGAAATTCAAAGAGTAAATCAAAAGGTGACGCCATTAATGCCGTTTTTGTATCTGAAGAAATCTTATGCAGAGAACAATGTTATTGTTACTGAATAAGCATTACCGGAAGGAGACAAGTATGAGATGAGTTTACAGAAAGAAGTAGAAAGTTCTGTCTCTGAATTTATTTTGAAACAGAATTAAGGTTTCATTAACTATCATTTAAGTGTTATCACTAAATTTGTAAAAGAAATGTTATTAATAGGTTTCTTCTAGTATTGTAACTGCACTTATTACATATAATTTACATCTTCATTTCCACTATCAGAACTTTGAACCTTTATTTGCCAACCCCTATGGAAAAATAGAAGATGTTGGATCGAGATGAATACACAAGACATTGACTGTATATTTTTTATTCTTCATGCAAAGATATATAGATCCTCTACATATAAAATTTAAATTAAAAGATTTTTTTTTAAAATTAAGAATATTTTAAACTTTAGCTTAGTACCTTACTAAGCTTGTTAATCACAAGTTATAATTTTTCTTTCCAACGGTACCAAAAAAAGTGTTTTCAAATATTATTAATTCCATCTGTAATTCTCAAGCAAGGCCCATAGTTTAGAAAGTATATACTTCCTTTATTTGCACAAAATATAAAGATAAATATTCTCCAAATATACCAAAATTCAAAAACGTGAAAGATATGTTCTAAGGAGCATGGAATGCCATTACCAACATACTTTAGTCCACAGTAAAGAAGAAGGATACAATCCGATTCACCCGCACCCCGGAAATCCTTGTAAGTTTAAAATGAGGACAGAGAACATCTGAAGCTAATATAACAGTGAATGTTAACTATACGGGAATTGAAATAACAGGACAAAGCACAGTACATGCTGGCAATGGTGAGGAAAGCCACCCGACCCAATCTTGTAAAAGACTCCTATAGAAATCCATTAAACTGCAATAGGACAATGGATCATCACAATGGCCCTAAAGCTCGGGTATGTAGAGGATACCATTTAATAACCACCTTTACAAACTGCCCAAATCAATAAACACAAATACACATCCAATATTCTATTAAAGAAAAATTATACAACTTTGACAGCAGACCTCAACTAATCACGGGTTTGTAGAAGTTTCTGGCTAGCTACCACTTTAAACAGAACTCTTAGAAAACATTACACTTTTCAGTGAAAACCATCCCCCAATACATCATGACCCAGTTCCCCTAAACCTACAAAGCATGGCTCACAGAGTCACATGTCCTTTTCTTTGTTCCAAAGTGAAGATTCCTGGGTCCCACCCTCATATTCTGATTCAGCAGGTGTGGTGTGAGGCCCAGAAATCTGCACACTTACACTTCCTAATGCTCAGAGACCACTGTCCCAAAGGGAAGACAGTCTGAAAACCACGCGTGTTCCTGGTGATGCAGGGTCTTCCTTATGAACGTCAACTCCTGCATTATGCTGTAACGTGGTGATCTCAGAGGTTGGAGAAAGCTTCAAGCTACCTGCCTTCGCGTCACCAAGCTCCGGAAAGCTCACACTTTGAGTGCTTGCAACCCTTCTTGCTTTCTCCCGTCCCTTCCCTCTAACCTGCACGTCGTGTTTCAAAGGACGCTCCTGCCCCGCTTGTTCCAAGCACACTCTTAAGACAGCACGACTTTGCCCACAGGAAGTATAAAGTGGCGCTAATGAAGGCATAAGAAGCCTGATTCCATGTGCAACATGTCCTTTCGGGCACAGTCTTTGTGGTGGCCCCTGCAGGTGCTCGGAGACCCCTCTCGGTCAATTTCCTCATCCTGTGCCATACTCCCCAGGGCCCAGTACCTGCGAGACATCCACGCCCAGCTGCTGAACGACGGACGGACAGGCGAGGTACCATCATCACAGAACCGCTTACCGCGCATAGGTTGGGATTCTGGGAAACACCCGAATTTCGTTGCTACTTACACTGACAAACTGAATGTCATCCTCATTTTCATCCGTTGTTGCCTCAGATGCCTCAGGCCCCGCTGGAGGGACAGACTCTATCATCTATAAAAATAAGCCAGAACATGCTTATCGACATACGGCCACGTACCTGCAGGAAGAGATTCTTCCCAAAAAGAACGAAGAAGGAAGAGCTCCGTAAGACAGACAGCAAGCTCTCGAGGAAACCGAACGGAGCACAACTGCATGCAAACCCCACCAACAACAGGACTCGATGGATGGAGTCGGGCTCTGCCTCTGCAGACGTGGAGCCATCCACAGGGAGGGACGCCGAAAACGACTTACCAGCCCCTGCGAATTCCCCAAATCTCCTCGAGGAGGAGGGAGGCACGCACACCGCCCAGGAGCGAGCCTGTCTCAAAATGTCGCTCTCGCGGCCGGAGCAGCGACCACGGGGACCTCCGTGGCCGGCGCACAGGGCCGGGGGCGGCCGGGCGGCCATTGTTACTGCTGGTTCCCCGCTCAGACCCGCACCAGGCCCGAACGCGGAGCTCGGCCCGAGACGCGGACACTGTCGGCCCGCCGGGGCGGCCACCGCCGCGCACCAGGCCTCACTCTCAGCAAAACACAAAGCCCTTCCCCGCTGGCCTGAGAATGCCGCGGCCCAACGTTCGCCCACTCACCTCCGACCCCGGGTCTCCCATTTCTCCGACGGCCTAACTGACAGCACCACCGCTCCTGCGGTCCCCGCCGCCGCCGGCGCCGTCGCTGCCGTCCCCGCCGCCGCTGCCGCCGCCGCCACGACTTCCCTTCCCGCCCAGCACCGCTTCGCGCCGCCGTGACCCGCCCCTGCGTGAGCGCCGACGCCGCCGACGCCCCCGACGCCGCGGGCGGAGAGAGGTGCGAAACCGCTTCAAAAGGAGGAGCGACCGGCTCTGGGCCGCTATCCCCCGCAGCCTCTGTCTCGCAGTCCCCGCCTGCCTTCCCCGGGCCGCGCGGGAAGCCGGAAGTTGTAGTTCTGGTTGTTCCTGCGACTGTCCGATTTCAGTGGAAAAGCAAGGAAAAGGACTCCAAGGTATGGCGCATGCGTCTTATGGGGCTGACGTCAGCTGCAGCTTTGCAAAGCGTGGGCAGCCAGGGTTCTGTTTTATAGTGAAGGGCAGGAACGAGGTTGTGTGGAGGGTTTGGAATTGGATATTGTGTGGGTGTGGAAGCGAAGCGTAGCGGTATGTTTTGGCCGTAAATGCGGATGATGGGGACCAAATTCTCATCGTCTTCCTTTTGTTTTTTTTTTTTTTTTTTTTGTAGCGGGCCTGGAATGCGGAGGCTTAGTTGAATTTTGTGATAAGGAAAGAAATAGAAGGTTTCCTTATGCTACCCACCTGGCTTCATTATCTGAGATAGTATGTATGAATACACCTGAGAAGAAAAGTTGAAGACCAGAGCGCCAGTCACCAGGTTGTCCTGAAGAAAACTGGCGAAGCAAGTGAGAGCTAGGACCCAAGACCCCACAGGGGGCCAAGGCCTGACTATCACTAAGCCCTACACTAGTGGAAATAATGTGCTGTTTAAGGATAGTCTCAGATACTACTTTACTAAAATAGCTTACCTTTTTCAGTGTTCACAGCCAAAAAGCACTCTATAAAAATAGTTCACTCATGTTCATCTGTGTGGTTTTCTCACTCTATTGTCTTACCAAAGAGATCCGGCTTCCCCCCCCCCCCCACCAACAATTTTGAAAAGGACCTTTTAAGCTGGAAAATTCTTTTAAATCTTATGAGCTTGTTTTTGCCTGTTTATATGCAAATCTACCATTTGAGTGTTCATGCCTATAGTAAATTTCCTTAATACTTGGTATTTCCTGCATTTCCAGCAAGTTCTTTATGATTTCATTTGCTTTTCCACCTAAGTTTGAGAATTCTAGGAGCAAACTGAGAATGGGAGACCAGTTACAGGTAGGAGTTAATTGGTAAAACTCTTGGAAAACAAACTATGTGGCTGGAACTTCCAAATACTCATACTCTTCAATTCAGTTGTCATTGCAAGCTTTTTAAGGACACACATTAATCTGTAGGAAAATTTTTATGCTAATTATTATTTATCACAGATTTTTCTGTAGTAGAAAAATTGGAAAACATTTGAATGTCTAGTGATTGGGAAATGAAATGGTTAAGATATGGTATGTACTCTATACTCTGAGTGTTTTTATTTCCATAGAAAATGTTTAGCTAAAATTTCTAAAATCCTGTTTTTCAGAAATGCAAGATAATATGATCAGAACGATGTCAAACCACCAAGCCATGCTGAAATAGAAAAACTACCTATAAATTAATAGTAATTTTCTTTGCATAGGTGAACCTACTAATTTTCGTTGGGTAGGTTCATAAGAAAATCCTGTGAAACCCACTAACAGAGTATTAGAGACATGTCTGTAGTTACCACAAAACCAGGTTTATTTACCTCCGTGTAGCAAAGGAGAAAAACCATACAGCTTAGGAGTCTCTCAGTTTGAGGAAATTAAGAAGAGATTGGGATGGGTGATATTAAGGCCAATGAATAAAGTAGGAAACTGGTTAGATTAGAAAGAAGTAGACTTGTTTGCTGATTGGTTCGGGGTTCAAAATGGAGACTTTTTAAGTACATGGAAATTTTTTGTGTGAAGAGTTTTTTTTTTTAGGGCCATGGATCCATTATTTTGCTTTATAAGTTAAGACTGTGAAGAAAGCCCCTCACTGGACTTGATATCTCCTCTAATTTAGTTCTTAGACTGTGTCCTAAGTAACATCATAATAGATTTCTAGATAATGTCAGTGATACTATGTTGATACTACTCTTTCAACTCACCATGTAACAGAGAAGTATAGGCTTGGACTTAGTTTTGTTTTCATTAGTATTCTATTGACTTGCTTTTTTTGTTCAATGTTTATTTATAGAACCATCTGTCTGAACATTGGCTGCACAGCATCAGCATTTAAGATTCTGGAGACCTGGTTCATTACTAAGAGAATGCCACCAAAAGGCAATTTAATGATCAGAAGGGCTCAAACCCTCAATGAGAATTATTATCTAATATTGTCATAAATCTTAAAAAAGGGGGGAAATAGCACGAACCTGTAATTTACTTAAGGAGAATTCAACTTCGGCAAAAGAATTCATATACACACAGCACCAAATCTTAGTATGCTTTAGCAAAAGTACAAATACATTCAATGCAATTCTATTATTAAGAACCATATTTGGTTTAGATTAAATGCTCTGGTTTTAAGACCTGGCAACTGGAATAGCCTCTTCAACAATTTCTAATAAAGAAATTGATTTATAGGCATTTATTCCAAAATAATATTCTTCAGGGAAGAAGATGGTTCTTAGGATAATATGGAACCAGTTGACATAATCATTTTCTGGGAGTTATGGGAGCAGAACAAAAAGCATTTTGTTCTGAAAAAGTATAAAAGATTAACCCATAGGTCTTTAAGTGCATTTTCATTGCACATAAGGAAAAGAAGCCTGTCGGAGGGGACAGATGAGGGTGGTTAATTTCTGCGGTTAGATCAGAAGTGCAAGCCTCTTTTCTTATTAGAGCATGCTGTACTAATTACTCTAGAATATCAACATTTTCTCCTTCAACCAATGATACATTTGCCTGTATGAGTAAATTGGAGAGTAGTTTTTAGTGCCATTATTACACATTGAGTAATTTTCAAAACTTCCTTTGCCCTTTCTAGAAAAACTTTGAGAATTATCATTTACTGTATTTGCATTGTAGTAACATTATTTGTCCATGAAAAGCCACTGAACAAAACTTTTGAGGTTCAGCTTATAGTGGGTTACAAGAGGTTATTTATTTATATTAACATATAATATATTATTTGCCCCAGGGGTACAGGTCTGTGAATTGTCAGACTTACACATTTCACAGCATTTACCATATCACATACCCTCCCCAATGTCCATAATCGAACCACTCTCTCCATACTCCACCTCCCTCCAGCAACCTTCAGTTTGTTTTCTGAGACTAAGAGTCTCTAATGGTTTGTCTCTCTCCCGATCCCATCTTATTTCACTTTTTCCTTCTCTACCCCTCAAACCCCACACCATGCCTCTCGAATTCTTCATATCAGGGAGATCATATGATAATTGTCTTTCTCTGATTGACTCATTTTGCTCAGTATTATACCCTCTAGTTCCATTCACATCATTGCAAATGGCAAAATTTCATTTCTTTTGATGGCTGCATAGTATTCCATTGTATATATGTATACCACATCTTCTTTACCCATTCATCTGTTGATGGGCATCTAGGATCTCTCCATAGATTGGCTTTTGTGGACACTAATGCTATGAACATTCAGGTGCACGTGCCCCTTCGGATCACTACATCTGTATCCTTAGGGTAAATACCCAGTAGTGTGATTGCTGGGTTGTAGGGTAGCTTTATTTTCAACTTTTTGAGGAACCTCCATGCTGTTTTCCAGAGTGGCTGCATCAGCCTACATTCACACCAGCAGTGTAGATGGGTTCCCCTTCTCTGCATCCTCGCCAACATCTGTCATTTCTTGACTTGTTAATTTTAGCCATTCTGACTGGTGTGAGGTGGTATCTCACTATGGTTTTGATTTGTATTAACCTGATGCTTAATGACGTGGAGCACTTTTTCATGTGTCTGTTGCCCACCTGGATGTCTTCTTTGCAGAAATGTCTGTTCTTGTCCTCTGCCATTTCTTTTTTTTTTTTTTTTTAAAGATTTTATTTATTTGTCAGAGACAGAGGGAGAGAGAGCGAGCGAGCACAGGCAGACAGAGAGGCAGGCAGAGGCAGAGGGAGAAGCAGGCTCTCTGCTGAGCAAGGAGCCTGATGTGGGACTCGATCCCAGGACCCTGGGATTATGACCTGAGCTGAAGGCAGCTGCTTAACCAACTGAGCCACCCAGGTGTCCCTCCTCTGCCATTTCTTGATTGGATTATTTGTTCTATGGATGTTGAGTTTGATAAGTTCTTTATAGATTTTTGGACACTAGCTCTTTATCTGATATGTCATTTGTGAATATCTTCTTCATTCTGTCAGTTGTCTTTTGGTTTTGTTGACTGTTTCCTTTGCTGTGCAAAAGCTTTTGAACTTGATGAAGTCCCAAAAGTTCATTTTTGCCCTTGCATTCTTGCCTTTGATGATGTTTCTAGGAAGAAGTTCCTGTGGCTGAGGTCGAAGAGGTTGCTGCCTGTGTTCTCCTCAAGGATTTGGATGGATTCCTGTCTCACATTGAGGTCTTTCATCCATTTTGAGTCTATTTTTGTGTGTGATATAAGGAAATGGTCCAGTTTCCTTGTTCTGCATATGGTGGTCCAATTTCCCCAACACCATTTCTTGAAGAGATGGTCTTTTTTCCATTGGACATTCCTTCCTCCTTAGTCGACCTTAAAGTTGAGGGTCTGTTTCTGGGCTCTCTATTCTGTTCCATTGATCTATGTGTCTGTTTTTGTGCCAGTACCATACTGTCTTAATGATTACAGCTTTGTTATAGAGCTTGAAGTCTGGAATTGTAATGCCACGAACTTTGGCTTTTTTTTTTTTTTTTCAATATTCCTTGGGCTATTCAGGGCCTTTTCTGGATCCATATGAATTTTAGGGTTATTTATTCCATTTCATTGAAAAAATTGATAGTATTTTGATAGGGATTACATTAAATGTGTAGATTGCTTTAGGTAGCATAGACATTTTCACTATATTTGTTCTTCCAATCCATGAGCATGGAACGTTTTTTCCCATTTCTTTGTGTTTTCCTCAATTTCTTTCATGAGTAAAGTTTTCTGAGTACAGATCCTTTGCCTCTTTGGTTAGATTTATTCCTAGGTATCTTATGGTTTTGGGTGTAATTGTAAATGGGAGCAACTCCTTAATTTCTCTTTCTTTTGTCTTTTTGGTGTAAAGAAATGCAATTGATTTCTGTGCATTGATTTTATATCCTGACACTTTACTGAATTCCTGTATGAGATCTAGCAATTTTGGAGTGAAGTCTTTTGGGTTTTCCACATAGAGTTTCATATCATCTGTGAAGAGTGAGAGTTTGACTTCTTTGCTGATTTGGATGGATTTTATGTTTTTTTGTTGTCTGATTGGTGAGGCTAGGACTTCTAGTACTATGTTAAATAGCAGTGGTGATAGTGGACATCTGTGCTGTGTTCCTGACCTTAGATGTAAAGCTCTCAGTTTTTCCCCATTGAGAATGGTATTTGCTGTGGGTTTTTCATAGATGGCTTTGATGATATTGAGGTATGTACTTTCTATTGCTCCATTCTGAAGAGTTATGATCAAGAAAGGATGCTGTACTTTGTCAAATGCTTTTTCAGCGTCTATTGAGAGTATCATATGGCTCTTGTTCTTTCTTTTATTAATGTATTGTATCACATGGATTGATTTGCAGATGTTGAACCAGCATTGCAGCCCAGAAGTAAATCCCACTAGGTCGTGGTGAATAATCACTCTAATGTACCGTTGGATCCTACTCGCTAGTATTTTGGTGAGAATTTTCACATCTGTGTTCATCAAGGATATTGGTTTGTAATTTTCTTTTTTTTTTTTTTAAGATTTTATTTATTCACTTGACATACAGAGATCACAAGTAGGCAAAGAGACAGGCAGGAGAGAGAGAGAGAGAGAGAGGAGAGAGAGGAGAGAGAGCAAGGAGGCTCCTTGCTGAGCAGAGAGCCCAATGTGGGGCTTGATCCCAGGGCCCTGAGATCATGACCCGAGCCGAAGACAGAGGCTTAGCCCACTGAGCCACAGGTGCCCTGTAATTCTCCTTTTTGATAGGATCTTTGTCTGGTTTTGGGATCAAGGTAATGCTGGCCTCATAAAATGAGTTTGGATGTTTTCCTTCCATTTCTATTTTTGGAACAGTTTCAGTGGAATAGGTATTAATTCTTCTTTAACTGTTTGGTAGAATTCCCCTGGGAAGCTGTCTGGCCCTGGGCTCTTGTTTGTTGGGAGAGTTTTGATGACTGCTTCAGTCTCCTTACTGGTTATGGTTTTCTGTTTCTTCCTGGTTCAGTTTTGGTAGTTTATATGTCTCTAGAAATGCATCCATTTCTTCCAGATTGTCAAATTTCCTGGCATATAGTTGCTGATAATATGTTCTTATAATTGTTTGTACTTCTTTGGTGTTGGTTGTGATTGCTCCAGTTTCATTCATGATTTTATTTATTTGGGTCCTTTCTCTTTTCTTTTTGGTAAGTCTGGCAAGGGGTTTATCAATCTTATTAATTCTTTCAAAGAACCAGCTCCTAGTTTCGTTGATTTATTCTGCTGTTCTTTTGGTTTCTATTTCATTAATTTCTGCTCTGATCTTCATTATTATTCTTCTCCTGCTGGGTTTAGGTATTCTTTGCTGTTCTTTTTCCAGCTCCTTTAGATGTAGGGTTAGGTAATGTACTTGAGGCCTTTCTTGTTTCTTGAGAAAGGCTTGTATTGCTATATACTTTCCTCCCAGGAACACCTTTGCTGTGTCCCACAGTTTTTGAACAGTTATGTTTTCATTTCCATTTGTTTCCATGAACTTTTTTCATTCTTCTCTAATTTCCTGGTTGACCCATTCATTCATTCTCTAGTAGGATGCTCTTTAGCCTCCATGTATTTGAGTTCTTTCCAACTTTCCTCTTGTGATGGAGTTCTGGCTTCAGAGCATTGTGGTCTGAAAATATGCATGGAATGATCCCAATCTTCTGGTACCAGTTGAGACCTGATTTATGCCCCAAGATGTGATCTATTCTGGGGAAAGTTCCATGTGCACTATAGAAGAATATGTATTCTGTTGCTTTCGGATGTAATGTTCAGAATACAGAGGCTCTTAACGTCCCCTACTATTATTGTATTATAGTCAATGTGTTTCTTTGATTTTTGTTATTAATTGGTTTATATAATTGGCTGCTCCTATGTTAGGGGCATAGATATTTAAAATTGTTAGCTCTTCTTATTGGACAGATCCTTCAAGTAAGATTGAGTGTCCTTCCTCATCTCTTAGTTTAGTCTTTGGCTTAAAATCTACTCAGTCTGATATAAGGATTGCCACCCCAGCTTTCTTTTGATGTTAATTAGCATGGTAAATTGTTTTCCACCACCTCACTTTAAATCTGGAGGTGTCTTTGGGTCTAAAATGAGTTTCTTGTAGACAGCATGTCAATGGGTCTTTTTTTTTTTTTTTTTAATCCATTTTGATACCCTGTGTCTTTTGATTGGGGCATTTAGCCCATTTATATGCAGGGTAACTATTGAAAAGATAGGAATTTAGTGCCATTGTATTGCCTTTAAGGTGACTGTTACTCTTTATTGTCTTTGGTCCTTTATGGTCTACTATTTTTAGGCTTTGCTAAGAGGACCGATTCTCTTTCAATATTTCCTGTAGGGTTGGTTTGGTGATTGCAAATTCTTTTAATTTTTGTTTGTCCTGGAAACTTTATATCTTTCCTTCTATTTTCAATGACAGCCTACCTGGATATAGTATTCTTGGCTGCATACTTTTCTCGTTTAGTGCTCTGAATATATCATGGCAGTCCTTTCTGGCCTGCCAGGTCTGTGGATAAGTCTTCTGCAAATCTAATATTTCTACCATTGTATGTTATATACCTGTTGTCTTGAGCTGCTTTCGGGATTTTCTCTTTGTCACTAAAACTTATAAGTTTTACTATTAGATGATAGGGTGTGGACCTCTTTTTATTGATTTTATTGGGGGAGTGTCTCCTGGATTTTTATGCTTGTTTCTTTTGCCAAATTAGGGAAATCCTCTACTATAATTTGCTCCAATATACCTTCTGCCCCCCCCCTCTTCTTCTTCTGGAATCCCAATTATTCTAATATTATTTCATCTTATGGTATCACTTATCTCTCAAATTCTCCCCTTGTGGTCCAGTAGTTGTCTGTCTCTTTCTTTCTTTTTTTTTTTTTAAATATTTTATTTATTTATTTATTTGAGAGAGAGACAGTGAGAGAGAGCATGAGCAAGGAGAAGGTCAGAGAGAGAAGCAGACTCCTCATGGAGCTGGGAGCCCAATGCGGGACTCGATCCCAGGAATCCAGGATCATGACCTGAGCCGAAGGCAGTCGTCCAACCAACTGAGCCACCCAGGCGTCCCAGTTGTCTGTCTCTTTTTTGCTCAGGTTATTTATTCCAGAGGTGTGTGTGTGTGTGTGTGTGTGTGTGTGTGTTTAACATTAAAAAAAAAAAAAAAAAGATTTATTTATTTATTTGACAGAGATCACAAGTAGGCAGAGAGATAAGCAGAGAGAGAGGAAGGGAAGCAGGCTCCCTGCTGAGCTGAGAGCCCAATGTGGGGCTTGATCCTAGGACCCTGGGATCATGACCTGAGCCAAACGCAGAGGCTTTAACCCACTGAGCCACACAGGCGCCCTTTTTTGTTTTTTAAAGAGTATTTATTTAGGGGCACCTGGGTGGCACAGTGGAAGCATCTGCCTTCAGCTCAGGTCATGATCCCAGGGTCCTGGGATCCAGCCCCATGTTTGCCACCCCCCTTCAGTGGAGAGTCTGCTTCTCTCTTTCCTCCCCCTCCTTCTCTTCCCTTCCCTCTCCTCGTCCTCCCTCTCCTTCCCGCTTGGCTCTCTGTCTCTCATAAATAAATAAAATCTTAAAAAAAAAAGATTATTAGAGAGAGAGAGCAGAAGGAACGAGAGAGAACATGGGGTAGAGGGGCAGAGGGAGAGAATGAAGCAAGCTCCCTGCTCAGCAGGTAGCCCCATTCAGGGCTGGAGCCCAGGACCCTGTGATCATGACTTGAGGCCAAAGGCAGACACTTCAAGCCACGGGTCAAGTGTCTCAATGGGTTAAGACACTTAACTGAGCCACCCACACATCCCAAGTTTTAAAAACACCATAGACAACCAAAAGTATTAAAACTGCTTTATATTCACTAAAGGAATTGGTCTTGTTGCAATAGTATATATACAGATGTAACTGTAACAATCTTGCTGGCCAGTCATAAGTATTAAGACCTCACTAACTTCCTCTATGATAATGTACATGTTAGAAGAGTTGTCAAAGTCTATTTACTGAAGAGCAACTATGAAAGAATTTAAGGCATTATTAATATCTGTTTTTTCATACAAGCTAAAGGAGGATGAAAAATCCTAAGCAGAATCACACTGTATGATTTCACACTTAAAGAAAAATAGCACAAAAAACATTTGTTTTATCATATTCTCTATACTAACTCAGAGACACATGGATAAATATATATTTTTCTAAATCATCAGAGAGTAGGTTGCATGTATCATGCCTCTTTATACCTTAATGTTTTCAGTGTGTATTTCCTAAAAATTAGGATTTTGACATAACCATAGTACTTGTTTTAGTCTGCTTGGGCTGCTATAACAATTTACTGTAGAATGGGCTGCTTAATCAACAGACCTTTATTACTCTCAGTCAGAAGTGCAAGATCAAGATGTTAGCAGAATTGGTTCTCAGTGAGGGCACTCTTCCTGGTTTGCAGTCTTCTTATATCTTCTCATGATGGAGAGCAGAAAGAAAAGGCCCTCTTGTGTCTTTCTTTTCTTTTTTTAAAGATTTTATTTATTTGATAGAGAGATCACAAGTAGGCAGAGAGGCAGGTGGGGGGGGGGAAGCAGGCTCCCTGCTGAGCAGAGAGCCCGATGTGGGGCTTGATCTCAGGACCCTGAGATCATTCCCTAAGGCGAAGGCAGAGGCTTAACCCACTGAGCTACCCAGGTGCCCCTTGTGTCTTTCTTTCTTTCTTTTTTTAAGATTTTATTTATTTATTTGTCAGAGAGAACGAGAGAGCAAGCACAGACAGACAGAGTGGCAGGCAGAGTCAGAGGGAGAAGCAGGCTCCCTGCTGAGCAAAGAGCCCAATGTGGGACTCGATCCCAGGACGCTGGGATCATGACCTGAACCAAAGGCAGCTGCTTAACCAACTGAGCCATCCAGGTGTCCCCTCTTGTGTCTTTCTTATAAGGAACACAAATCCCATCCTGAGGGCTCTACCCTCATGACCTATTACCTCCCAAAGGTCCCATTTCCAAATACCATCCCATTGGGAAACAGGGTTTCAACATATGAATTTTGGGGACATAAAAACATGCAGTCCAAAGAATTAGTATTATTAAAATCTGGAGACTTATATGATCCTCTTCCCCCCAATATATAGTCCTTATCACATTTTATCAGTTGTCTAGTCCAAGATCACATAATGCATTGAGTTATCATAGTTCCAATTTTCTTAATTTGGAGTTTTTCAGCCTTTGTTGTTCATGATATTGGTGTTTGTGGAGTATAAAGACCAATTATTTCATAAAATATTCTTCAATTTTGGCTTGTCAAAGGTTTCCTCACAGTTAGATTCAAGTTTCGCATTACCAGACAAAACACTGAAAGTGATGTTGAAGTAGACTGTATCTAGAAGTACATGATGGTTTTTTGTGTTTTTTTTTGGTTTTTTTTTTGGAAGCATATGATAGTTAACTGCTCCTCATTAAGGATCGTAATTTTAATGATCTGCTCTCGGTGTTATCCAGTATCACCACTATGTAGTTTTCCCACTTACAATTAATAAGTAATCTGTAAGGGTATACTTTCAGACCACGGAAACATGCTCTTTACGAAACTTAGTCCTTTAGAGAGTATAATATGATGATACCAATTTTTACTATGGTCACAAAATGTAATATTGCAACTCTACTGGGTCTCAACTTTTTTCAACTGGCATTTTTCGGGTCTCACCTCCTCTCTTTTTAAAAATTTTAATTACAAGCTCATTCCCTTTTAAAAAAAAAAAAAATTCAAAAAACAAACAAACAAAAATACCATTCAAGGGCACCTGGTTGGCTCAGTGGGTTAAAGCCTCTGCCTTTAACTGCTTTTCTTGTGGGTCTACTTTTTCTACCATGAGAGCTATAATATTTGCTTCAGATGTAGTTTAGCCATGCTATATATTTATGTCGTGATTAGTTTTTCTTTTTTTAAAGATTTTATTCAATTATCTGACAGAGAGAGAGCAAGCATAGGCAGGTAGGGCGGCAGGCAGAAGGAAAGGCAGAAGCAGGCCCCCTGCTGAGCAGAAAGCCTGCTATGGGACTGGATCCCAGAGCCCTGGGATCAAGACTTAAGCCAAAGGCAGATGCTTGACTAACTGAGCCACCCAGGTGCTCTTAGTTTATTTTCTTTGAGAGAAGTTTACATTCACATGCACTCATAAAAAATAATTCATAGTATTTCTGACATGATAGTGTGAGGAGCTATGCTGACCTGTTCCCAAGTGAAACTGGTGAACATTATATCTCAAAAACTGTTTAAAGCCTATCGAAGCGGTTCTAAGGAAAAATAGCAAATGAAGAAACATCTATTAAAGAAAATCTATGAAAATTCTGTAACAAAGGAAGAGTCTGTGGTATTCCAACCAAGATCACTCCCTACCACTCCCCTCCCACCTCTGTGAGACAGAGACTCCATCCCAGACTGGTGCAGCCAAGAAAAAGGGTTTTCCCTCTACTCTCTAACCCCTAGCTCTCAGAGAGAGCTCTTTTTCTGGAAGGAGCAGGATATCAACATTTGTCTTCTTGTCCCCAGCTTACCTGTTGCTGAGGCTAAATCTCAGGTGAGTGCAGTTGAGAGGTAGCAATGCTCCTTTTCCATGCAAGTGACACTAATGGATCAGAAGTTCTACCTTGAACACAGCACACTGAGAAGACTGAGCCCTTTATTACCCTTGACTCACCCTAAGACAATGATTTATTCCAGGAGGGGGAAGACCAGAGAACCTCAGGCTGATGCCTCCACACCTCCACCAACTGTTGAGCTCCTGGAATGGAATGTCACTAAAAGAGAAGTTTGTCATTGTCCAGAGCCCTAGTTTAGAAACTTTGGCTTGGAGAAAAAGCAGGCTGTGAAACAGATAGCTCCTAATGTACTAACAAAAGAGCTGACTTTATTTGCAACAGTGGTGGAAAAGTTCAACCCTGTAGATACTTTCAAGAACAGTGGAAATTGTGGTGAAAAGCAATTGGGAGGACATTCAAGATAAAGGATAAACTGCAGGTTGCCTAGTTTTCATCAGAACCATGGAATAAGATACCTAAGAGAACAAAATAAATATCAAACAGTGATCACAAAGACTGTTCCTTCAAAGGAGACAGAATTGGATTGGATTACTCTGTAGAGCAACTGATCTTCCAGCAATTTTCCAACTAGCAGGACTTAATGCATTTTATCTGTTGGGTATGATCAGGGAAAGAGTGAGAGAGCCCAACAAAACCAGTGTCATCCCATGGTGACTGTGGATGTTGCACCTCCTTGAGAAGCAACATAGAGGCTTTACTCTGGGTGGGGGTCCTAGACTTCACTGGAATAATCCAGCCAGTCACTAACCAAATGAGCAAATAAAAATAATGAGTCCTAGAAGAGGGGGACACCAGTACACAATGTATTATCTAAAATGTCTAGTTTCCTACAAAAAATTAAAAGGCAAGCAAAGAAACAAGTCTAATCCATACACACACACATACACACACACACACACACACACACACACACACACACACACACACACAAAGCAGGCAACAGAAATTTCCTATGAGAACAGATTTGTAAGACTTCAGATTAGCCATTATACAGACATTCACAGAACGAAAGGAAAACAGGATTAAAAAGCAAAAGAAGATACAGAATACCAATAATGAGATAGAAATTATAAGAAAAGGGCTGCCTGGGTGGCTCAATCAGTTGGGCCTGGGATCAAGTCCTGCATTGGACTCCTTGCTTGGGAGCCTGCTTCCCCCCGCCCCCACCTGCCTCTCTGCCTACTTGTGATCTCTCTGTCAAATAAATAAATAAAATCTTTAAAAAAAAAGAAATTATAAAAAAAAAAAAACAATGGAAATTCTGGAGTTAGAAAGTATAATAACCGAAATTTTAAAAACTCATTTGATAAATTAGAATTCTTCAAAATTAAAAACCTTTGTGCTTCAAAGGACACCATCAAGAAAATTAAAAGACAACCCAATGAATGAGAGAAAATATTTGTAAATCATTTATGTGATGAGACTTGTATCCACTGAGGGGGGCCACCGCTCTCTCTGGGTCCCCAGCCTCCCGGGCACCAATGAGTGAGGGGGGCAGCACATCAGAACGACTGGAATTTTCCATCCCATTTGGCTGAGCTGCAACCTCTGATACGATATCACGCTTCCAAAAACGGGATCCATTAGAATGGAAAGAAAACAGATCTGTAGAAATGTTTACCTTTCAACGGCCCATGAATTCCAGACACTGGATAGAAAGACCACTCCCCAGAATGAGAGCCGGGAAGAGGAGACCGGATGGTGATTGGTCAACAGTCCAAGGAACACGGCTCCCTCCCCAAGGTCACCTTGCCTACATATTCCTCCACCAGGTTTCTCAGCTCAATAGCCCAATGAAAGCCCTGGTCTGTTTTGTTCCTCCACTATATGGTTTCTGTAATGAAAAGTGTTAATCCATGTTAATCTTTGTAAAAACTACTGTGTGCAACAGTATTTTCTCGTATACCATTTTTTCCTATGTGAATTGTCCCTCTTTTCTTTTTTATTTATAAATGTCTACTTTTTAAAAAAAAAAACAAACCAAAGTGTTGTAGACCTTTATGTAACCTATTCCTTAGTCTCATATTATAGGTATGTTATAAGAATGGATATGTTACTTGGCTTTAGAATGTTTTACAAAAAACATAATTTTTTTTTTTTTTTTTTTTTCTTTTTTTTTTTTTTAATTTTTAATTTTTTATACAAAAAACATAATTTTAACTGGTCAGTTAAGAATTGATCAAGTCCTTGTTAACAAAATGCTTGTGTTTTTCATCATGATGTCATATGCTTCTAAATTAATAATCATTTTCGTTGTTGAAAAATGGAGTGAATTTTTATTAGTATTGGAAACCAATAGCATTGTAAATTTATGAGATGATTAACAGAAAAAAATTATAGAAAAATATAGTTATTTTAATAGTAATATTACTAACTGTAGGGTGAGTAGGGAGGTCCTATTGTAGTGAACTATGTTATAGCTTGTTACTCACGATTTCTTTTTGATCATTTTTTCAGTCTCTGATGTGAAACGAGTTATTAATTAAAATATGTAAACTCACATATGCATAATGTATATGTGTAGAAATGTAATCACACTTTGTCTTGGAATTACATTAAACTGTTTGGAATCACTGTTAAAAAAAAGAGAGAGAGAGAGAGACTTGTATCCATAATATAAAGATATGCAATGACCAGTAAGCACATGAAAATATGCTCAACATCACTATTAATCAGGAAAGTGCAAATCAAAACCGTGATGAGCTACTACTTCACCAGGAAGGCTAAGATCAAAAATCAGGTAATAACAAGAGCTGCCAAGGATGTGGAGAAACAGTAAAATTCATACACTGCTAGTGGGAATGTAAAATTTTGTAGCTACTTTGTAAAGTAATGTGACAGTTTCTCAAATGATTAAGCATAAATGTTACCTTATAGGCCAGCAGTTCTATTCCTAGATTTATGTCCAGGGGAATTGAAAATATGTTCATGCAAAAACTTGTCCAAGAATATTTAAAAGAGCCAAGAGGTGGAAACAACCAAAATATTCAACAGTTGACAATAAAGATTTTATTTATTTATTTGACAGACAGAGATTAAAGCAGGCAGAGAGACAGGCAGAGAGAGGGGAGGGAAGCAGGCTCCCTGCTGAGCAGAGAGCCCCATGCGGGACTCAATTCCAGGACCCTGGGATCATGACCTGAGCGAAAGGCCGAGGCTTTAACCCACTGAGCCACCCAGGCGCCCCTTTCAACAGTTGATAAATGGATAAATAAAATAGAGTATAGTCATAGTGAAATATTATTTACCCATAAAAAGAATGAAGTACTGATACATATTACATCATGGATGAACCTTCAAAGCATTATGCTAAGTGACAGACCGTCACAAAATACCACATATTATATGACTATTCATATTAAGTGTCCATAACAGGGAAATCTACAGAGAAATAAATTAGTGGTTATTTAGG
Source organism: Mustela putorius furo (assembly GCF_011764305.1). NCBI lineage: Eukaryota > Metazoa > Chordata > Mammalia > Carnivora > Mustelidae > Mustela > Mustela putorius. The sequence goes on from NW_025421995.1 coordinate 144,381, forward strand.
GCTGGGGAAGGGGATATATGGATAAAATTTTACTAGGTCTAAAATTATAGTGATAGCTATACCTATCTCTGAATGTATTAAAAAACCTTATATACTTTAAATAGGTGACTTGTTTTGTATGTAAATTTTATCTCTGTAAAGCTGTTTAAAGCAAAACAAACAAACAAAAAAACAAATCAAAAAGAATATAGAGAGATACTCTGTACCATTTTCCCAGTTTCCCCTGAAGGTAACATTATTCATTATTCAAAACTGTAAGACAGGGGCATCTGACTGACTCAACTGGTGGAGTGTGCAACTCTTGGTCTTGATGTTGTGAGTTGGGAACCCCACACTGGGTATAGACATTACTTAAAAATAAAAGCTTTAAAAGACAAACAAACCAAAAAACCTGTAGTACAGTATCACAACCAGGATGTTGACGGTGATACAGCCAGGATACAATATATATCTATTACAAGGATTCCTCCTGTTGCCCCCTTCTAGCCATGCCCTTTTCCCACCCTAATCCAACTCCTCCTTAACGCCTGGCAACCACTAATCTGTTTTCTACTTCTATAATTTGATCATTTCAATAATGCTATATAAATGGAATCCCACAATATATAACTTTTGGAATTGGCCTTTTTTTTTCCCACTCAGATTAATTTTTTGGAGATTCTTCCAGGTCCTTCCACGTAGAACCAATACTCTGTTCCTTTTTATTTCTGAGTAGTATTCCATGGTATGGATGTAACACAGTTTAACCATTCTCATGTTGAAAGACATGTGGGTGGTTTCCAGCTTTTGGCTGTCACAAATAAAGCTGCTATGAACATTTCTGTAAAGGTTTTTAAGTTAACATAAGTTTTCATTTCTCTGAGATAAATGCCCCAAAACTGCAATTATCAGGTCATATGTTTAGCATGTTTACTTTTCTTTTCTCTTTTTTTCAAGAAACTGCCAAAGTGTTTTGAAGAGTTGCTGTAACATTTTACATTCTCACCACAATATAGGACTGATAGGTTTCTGCACATTCTTGCTGGTGTTTGGTATTGTCACTATTTTTTTTTTTAACTGTTCTAAGTGTGTAGTGCTGTCACATTATAGTTTTAATTTGTATTTTAGTACTTGTAAATAATATTGCTCATCTTTTCATGTGCTTGCCATCTGTATATTCTGTGTGCCAAAATGTGTCTTCATGTCTTTAGAATAATCTTGTGTAAGTCTACAAAAGTCTTGCTGGGATTTTGATTAGAATTGCATTAAAGCTATATTTCAGTTTGGTGGGAATTGACAATTTACTATATTGAGTACTCCAGTCCATGAACAGAGCACATTTCTCCATCTATTTAAGTTTTCTAGGATTTCTTTCATTAACATTGAGTAGTTTTTAGCATATACTACCATACTTAAGGTTTTTTTGTTCTGTTTTGGTTTGGTTTTGGGAATGATGATAAATAGTGTTATACTTTTAAACTTGGTGTCTATATGATAATTGCTAATATATAGAAATACAGTCAAGTTTTGTATATTGATCAAGTGTTTGTGATCTTGCTGAACTCACTCCTTTGGTTTTAGCGAGGGTTTGGGATTTTGTTTTTTCATTTTGTTTTTGTTTTTGAGGCTCCTTGAGATTATATAGTCAGTTATCTGCAAATAAAGACAATTTTGATTTCTTTCCTTACAATCTATATCCCTTTTATTTCCTTTGCTTGCCTACATGTATTGGCTAGAATGTCTAGCACTATGTTGAAGAAGAGTGGTGAAAATGGACATCTTTGTTTTGTTACTGATCTCATGGGAAAAACATTTACTCTTATACCATTAAGTATAATGTTAACTATAGAGCTTTTGTGGCTTTTGACAGCTTTTTTTTTTTTTTTAAGATTTTATTTATTTGACAGGCAGAGATCACAAGTAGGCAGAGATGCAGGCAGAGAGAGATGGGGTGGGAAGTAGGCTCCCCACTGAGCAGAGAGCCCAACGCGGGATCCCAGAACCCTGGGATCATGACCTGAGCTGTAGGCAGAGGCTTTAACCCACTGAGCCACCCAGGCGCCCCGACAGCTTTTTTTTTTTTTTTAATCACAAGTAAGTACTGAATTTTGTTATGCCTTTTCTGTGTCAATTGATAGTACAATGTAACTTTCCTTCTTTAGCCCTGTGGGGGAGGGATGGACATGAGCTTACTGCCTTATAGGCTGTTGAGGGTGGAAATCTAGACTAGACCCCCCAGTCAACCTTTGCTGCCATGCATGATGTTTGGATGGAGTTCTTTGGACCTCAGAAACATTTAGATCCTATTTTTGGTTTCCCTATGTCCATCTTTTCTAACAAAGCATTAACCGCTTAGGGACATACTAATAAAAATGCTCTTTGGTGTAATTCATGGAAGCTAAGATTTAAATTTTATAGATTAATTCAAAATTTATCATCAAATGTACCTCTGATATGCCCTCTGAAATGTATAATTTCACTCATAATTAAAGTTCCCTAAAGTGCCCACTGTAGTTCTCAATTATCCTTGGTAAAATTGTGCCATGTGGAAAGACAGGAGCATTAGTTTGGACAGAAATGAGAAAATATATAAGAAGCAAGTGTCCATCCTATTGGAAGGTAGATTAACCCATGAAAACTTAAAGAGATAGTGTTGTTTTTGCACCTTTTGTCTCTGTATACTAACTAATGGCTGTCTGTCATTAAGTCTATGGGCCTGACAACTTACAGTCTTGGTTTTGAACAGGTGAAGATAATCAAGTCAGTTCTAAGGGACACAAAAACGAACACTGAGTTGAGAGTTTTTGTAGGCGTCTGAAAGATGACCCAAGGCAAAGTTTGTTGAAAGGATGACTTTTTTTTTTTTAAAGATTATATTTATTTATTTGACAGACAGAGATCACAAGTAGGCAGAGAGGCAGGCAGAGAGAGAGGAGGAAGCAGGCTCCCTGCTGAGCAGAGAGCCCGACGTGGGACTCGATCCCAGGACCCTGAGATCATGACCTGAGCCGAAGGCAGCGGCTTAACCCACTGAGCCACCCAGGCGCCCCGACTTTTTTTTTTTTTAAGATTCTATTTTTTGGGGTGCCTGGATGGTTTAGTTGGTTCAGCATCTGCCTTCGGCTCAGGTCATGATCTTGGGGTCCTGGGATGGAGTTCTGCATCAGGCTTCCTATTCAGGGGGGAGTCTGCTTCTCTCTTTCCCTCTGCCACTCCCCCTGCTTGTGCTCTCTTGCTCTCTGTCAAATAAACACAATGTTAAAAACAAAAGATACTGTTAATTTAAAAAATTATCAAAGATCAAAGTAGTATATGTAAAATCCTGCATTTTGTAAAAAATATATGTGCATGGTTGTACAGACCTGGACAACTTAGAAATGTAGATAGGAAAGTGGTAGGAGTGGTTGCCTCTGGGCCATGTGTTTGGCGTAAGACATTTTTCAATATGTAAGCATTTGGCTCTTTAAATATTTTACTGTGTGCATGTATTACTCATTCAAAATTAATATAATTTATTAATTCAAATAATTTTTCAAAGATTTTTATTTATTTGACAGAGAGAGAGAAATCACAAGTAGGCAGAAAGGCAGGCTCCCTGCTAAGCAGAGAGCCTAATGTGGGGCTCCATCTTAGGACCCTGAGATCATGACCTGAGCCAAAGGCAGAAGCTCAACCCATTGAGCCACCCAGGTGGCCCTCAAATAATTTTTAGAAGATTTTATTTTATTTAGAGAGAGAGAAAGAGAGAGAGAGAGAGAGACCATGGAGGCGGGGGTGGAGAAGGGGCAGAGAGAGGGAAAAAGAGAGCAGCAGACTCTCTGCTGAGCAGGAAGTTGGATGCAGGCCTGGATCCCAGGACCCTAGGATCAAGACCTGGGCCAAAGGCAGACACTCAACCAACTGAGCCACCCACTGCCACTAAATAATTTTTGTTAGCTCTCTAGAACCCAAAATAAATGTCATTACACAAAAATTATTCTACTGATCATGGGTGGTATCCTCAGACCCTAAGTCTTAACCTATTTACTATTTAATTACATTAAGTGGGTTTAGTTTTTTCTTTTTTCTTAAGATTTATTTATTTGAGAGAAAGAAAGTATGTGTGGAGGTGGGACAAAGTGAGAGGGACAAGCAAACTCTGCACTTAGCACAGAGCCCAATGCAAGGCTTGCTCTCACGACCCCGAGATCATGACCTGAGTTGAAAACAAGCTTTGGAAGCTCAACTGACTGAGCCACCCAGGCGCCCTGGTTTAGTGCATTCTTGAGTCCAAGATGATTATAAGCAACAAATTACCAGAGATAGAGGAGCTTACTAGAGGTAAGGATACTGAAAGTCAGAGTAAAGAGAACAGCTAGAATGTGAGTGGTAGAGGAAAATTAGAAAAAATGTAGATGAAGTAACCCAGGATCATTTGGTTAAGGGGCAAATGGCCATACCTATTCAGTAACTATTGAACCTATGATACAGCAATTGCTGTTCACATATTCCACTTAATTCATAATGATAGAATAAAATAATGCCAAATAGATTACTTTAAAAGTCATGAGGTGTAGTCTTTGCACAATTCTAGTATGATCACAAAATAGATTTAGGTGGGAAGCGAAATGATCCTCGATTTGTGCTACCAGGATAGTGTGGCAGGTAAATCCAAGAAGCTAGACGCAGTCCCTTTCTTTTCCTTTTGCCTGTTTTTTGCCTCTGGATCCTGCCACTCTCAAGTATAAAATGGCCTATTTTTTTTTTCTCTGAGTATAGAGCTTGATTATCTGCCACAAAGGTCCCAGATATTAGAATATCAAGTAATTGTTTTCCTTTAATGAGAATATGCATGAGATTTGCACGCATGCGGACATGTGTATACTTTTTTTTTTTTTTTTTTTTTTTTTTTTTTTTTTTTTTGCTCAAAGCAGCAAAAGCAAAATACAAATCAGCTGGACACTTGTTAAAGAATGTCTTATCTCACAGTGCCTGGGTGGCTCAGTCAGACATTTGCCTTCGGCTCAGTTCATGATCCTGGGGTCTGGCGATTGAGCCCGGCATCCAGCTCCTTGCTCAGCGGGGAGTTTGCTTCTCCCTCTCTCTCTGTGTCCCTGCTTGAGCTCTCTCTATCTCAAATAAATAAATGGAATCTTAAAAAAACAAAAAGTCTTATCTCCAACCAAACCAAATAATCAGCCATAACAACACTAAAGACATTCCTATTTAGTTGAGGGAGAAAATAAACTTGCCTGTAACTGCTACTCTTATATCTACAAGTCATAACCAATGCTCTAAGATAAAGAAGAGAATGAAGCAAAAGTATTAGAGGAGATAAAAAGACCATTATTTGAGGAAGAAACCTTTTCCCTCTTCTTAGAAAACGGATTTGAATCAGAAGAGTAATGTGGAGACTTAAAAGGAAAACATAAATATCACTATTACTCTATACAGAAATGACTAATTATAAAAATAAAAATAATGTCCCATTTGGAGTACCAACATATAAAATATACAAATATGAAACTCATAGGAATTAAATTTGTAAGTATGTAGGATCTGTATCTTAAAGGTGCAAGTATTTGGGGCGCCTGGGTGGCTCAGTGGATTAAAGCCTCTGCCTTCGGCTCAGGCCATGATCCCAGGGTCCTGAGATGGAGCTCCACATCAGGCTCTCTGCTCAGCGGGGAGCCTGCTTCCTCCTCTCTCTCTGCCTACCTCTCTGCCTACTTGTGATCTCTGTCTGTCAAAAAAAAAAAAAAAAAGATGCAAGTATTTTTTAAAAAATTTTATTTATTTATTTGACAGAGAGAGATATCAAAAGTAGGCGGAGAGGCAGGCAGAGAGAGAGAGGAGGAAGCAGGCTCCCCACTGAGCAGAGAGCCCAATGCGGCGCTCTATCCCAGGACCCTGAGATCATGACCTGAGCTGAAGGCAGAGGCTTTAACCCACTGAGCCACCCAGGCGCCCCTCAAGTATTTATTGAGGAAAAGAAAAACTTTAAGTTGCCCTTGTACTTGAATTGGAATAATCAGTTTCATAAATATGTAACTTCTTTCCAGATTTGAAAATTACTTAAGTATAATTCCAATAAAAATTTCAAGCGTATTTTGGGGGAAAGGGAGTGGGGGAAGGCCAATCAAATGATTATAAAACTCATTTGGATTAATAAATTTATGAAAATAGTAATAATACTATTTTTTTAAATAAAGATTTTACTTAAGAGTGCATGAGAGCACAAGAGAGCATAACCAGTGGGGAAGAGCAGGCTCCCCACTGAGCAGGGAGCCCAACACTGGGTTGGATCCCAGGACCCCTGATCATGATCTGAGCCAAAGGCAGATGTCTACCTGACTGGGCCCCCCAGGTACCCCAATTGTAGTAATATACTTTTTTTAATTAAAAAAATTTTTTTAAAGATTTTATTTATTTATTTGAGAGAGAGAGAGAGAGAGAGCATGAGAGGGGAGAAGGTCAGAAGGAGACGCTGACTCCCCATGTAGCTGGGAGCTCGATGAGGGACTCGATCCCGGGACTCCGGGATCATGACCTGAGCTGAAGGCAGTTGCTTAACCAACTGAGCCACCCAGGCACCCTTGTAGTAATATTCTTAAAGAATATTGAGTTACAGGGGTGCCTGGGTGGCTCATTCGGTTAAGCGGCCAGCTCTTGATTTTGGCATGGGTTGTAATCTTAGGGTCCAGGGACTAGCCTCCATCTGGCTCTGCACTCAGTGGGGAGTCTGCTCCCTTTCTCTCTCTGCCTTCCCCCAACCCAATGGCCTGACCTCATGCTTGTGTGCATGCATCTGTCAAATACATAAATCTTAAAAAAAAATAGTTATAATTAACCATCAGATGCTATAATTTATAAATATCTAGTAATTAAGGCATTGAAGTGGCAGAATCAAAGCACGATTTATTTCATTTCCCAATTTTTTTTCTAAGATGAATGTACAGAAATTAATAAATCCACAATGACAGCAACAGAGACTTTTGGGGGGCACCATATTCTAGAGAATTAATATGAACAGGAGTACCTAGGATTTTGAGAAGTTATAGAACACTAAAAACTACCATTTGTAGAATGATTACTTCAAGCTAGGTGCTATTATGCATATTACATACATAAAACTTCATTTGACTCATACGACAACCTGTATCATTTGGTATTATTTCCTTTAAACAGTTGAGAAAACTTTGGGACCCAGAAAAACAGAGTAGTAACTGATTTTACAGGGAAGAGGAAGCAAACCAATTTGCCCCCAGAAAACTCAGGAGGGTCACAGAACTGACACCAGATAACAATGGATAGTGGAGATTAAGGTTCCACATAACAAAGAGAGTTTGAGAGACTGGATACGGGAACTGTAAATCCCTCCTCCTAAAAATCTCCACATACCTACTCACAAGACATTCTTTGCATTTAGTCAAAAGGAGACGTACACAGCCCAGGGCAAAAGGTATAGTTGTGGGCATAAATGGGAGCTGAAAAGGGAATTCAGTGAAAGTCTGTTTTTGAAACACTGTCACTTTCAGTCCCTTTTCCCTGTCCTATATGCAAAATATTATCAGCCAGGAGAACCAAAAGATTTGGAGAGCAACTCAGCACTAAGCACAAGACTCAGTATCAGACTGATATGAAGGATGCCCCCCAAACAGATGGCTTTCTAGCCAGTGACTCACAGTTGAAGCTCCCCAGGTAACAGATTAAATATGGGGGCACCTGGGTGGCTCAGTGGGTTAAAGCCTCTGCCTTCGGCTCAGGTCATGGTCTCAGGGTCCTGGGATGGGCTCTGCTCAGCGGGGAGCCTGCTTCCTCCTCTCTCCCTGCCTGCCTCTCTGACTACTTGTAATCTCTGTGTATCAAATAAATAACTAAAATCTTTAAAAAAAAAAAAAAGATTAAATACGAAAGAACATCCAGGATTCAAACAGAAAGGCCTTGGAAAGGAAAAGCAAATTTAAGATAATAAGAAAAAGGGATCTTGGGTGAAACAACTAATGCCTAGAATACAATATTTAAAATGTTTTGTTCAGCAGGATAAATAAAGGGAATCCAGAAATAAGCATAGTATTAAAAAAAGAAAGGAAGGAAGGAAGGAAGGAAGGAAGAAACAAACAAACAAACAATAGAGAACAAGAAAAAGGTCTTGGAAATTAGAATTCTGACAATTGAAATAAAAAATTCAATAGATGGCTGGAAGTGATATAGCTAAGGAAACCTCCCAGAAACAGGACAAGGAAGCCAAGACTTAAAAAATTGTAGAGAAATGATAGAGACTTAGAGATTCAGTCCATAATAACTGAATTCCTAGGGTAACTGGAATTCCAGAAAGAGATAAAATGAAAAATGGGGAGGAGTACGTTGAATAAAAATTATATAAAAAGTTAATAAATTTCCCCAGAATTGAAGGATGCAAGTATCCAGTTTGAAAGGGTCCATCATGTACCCCAAACAATGAATAAGGAAAGATACACAACTGGCACCTTTTTATCCAATTCTAGCATATTGGAGAAGATAAAAAGAGTCTCAAGGAGTATGAGGAGACAGGTTCTGAATAAAAGAATGAGAATCAGAGTTGTATTAGCAAAACTGGATGTAACTGGTATGAACACATTGGTAACCTTACTGTCTTTCTCTTCCTCTGAGAAATCAAACAAAGCAAAAAAAAGTTAGAAACAACAAAACGAAATAAAGATTTAAAAATATGGCCCTATTTTTTAGCAAACAGCTTTCAGACAAAAATCTGTATAGCCCTAGAGAAAGCCAATTAAAATTAAATAGAAAATGCAGAGAACACCAAGGGGCCTCATGAGTGGTAAACTCAGAGTACCAGCAAAAGTATACTTCCTGAAAAGGGGAAACTCATTCGGAAATGCAAATTCTTTAACCTGTGAATCTAACAACTGAGGTGTGAACTTCAAGCAGAAGTCATGAGGTTGGGATGTGGAGAAAAGGCACAGAGTATCTATCTAAGAGGACTCCTAGGAGCGGATCTCAGAAAGATCCAACAGAATCTTACTCCATGAAGGTCAAGGGCTCATTGGTAAATGCAAGGGCTCTATACTGTTTGCTGCTGCTGGTGAAGGGTCTGGGAATGCAGGGCTGGTGACAGCAATCCTTCCAGACTCAGCCTGGGTCAGAGGACCAAAGGGAACAGGGCTACACAAAAGATTTCTCAGAGGGGTCATCGTGGCTGGAATCAGTGGTCTCTATGACAGCGAAGACAGGGCCTCTGCAAGGTCTGAAGCCTGGCAGAGAACCCTGGCCCCTCTCACCAACCATGAGCTCAAGTGCAAAAAGCTGGACCAGGAAAAGCAATGTCATTATAAAATAAATGTTGAAAAAATACTATGGCACAAAAGAAGCCATAGATTTTGTAAGAAAAAATGTGAAAAGAGCTATAGAAAGGACAAATGCATTAAAGGCATTCGTAGAAAAATGATATCACGGAACATGAAAATACTGACCATACTTTCCACCACAAAGTAAAAATCTTCATGAAACTATCATCTCTATGTAGGAAGTCCACAAAATACACATGCGGGAACTCATATGTTAGTTTTTTTGTTTGGCACTTTGCTGTAATACTTTTATATTGAGAGTTTTAAAACTCTTTAGAGGAGGGGTGCCTGGGTGGCTCAGTGGGTTAAGCTGCTGCCTTCGGCTCAGGTCATGATCTCAGGGTTCTGGGATCGAGTCCCGCATTGGGCTCTCTGCTCAGCAGGGATCCTGCTTCCTCCTCTCTTTCTCTCTGCCTGCCTCTCTGCCCTACTTGTAATCTCTCTGTCAAATAAATAAATAAAATCTCTTAAAAAAAAAAAAAAAAATAAAACTCTTTAGAGGAAAAATAACAAAAATTTGTTCCCTTTAAAGAATATAAAAATATTCATCAACGTTTATTTTTCTTGTATAGCTTCAATTTTAACTCTTTACTCCACCTTTAACTTTTTTTTCTGGAATGTGGTCTGAAGTAGGATAAAACTTAAATTTTTTTCACATACCAATTTTATTTGGGAATGGGGAAACGCATATTTCCAAAGTAAACATACTTCATGCTTATTTGACTACTGGAAATTCTTTGGTTTGATGCATCGCTGATAATTAGGGTGGAATCTACATGCAGCTTCTTCAGAAAGCTTTTTGCTCCATCAAGAAGACTAGTGATGTTACAAATGTCTCTCTGTGCTTCCAGTCAGGGAGGCTGCAGATTCTCCAATATAATCCAATGTTAGATTTAGAACTGAAAATGTTTTTTTCAAGTACCTATAATACCTATAAAAATTAAAAAGAAATTTTTAAAAAGATTTTATTTATTTATTTGACAGACGGAGATCACAGAGAAGCAGGCAGAGAGAGAAGAGAAAGCAGGCTCCCTGCTAAACAGAGAGCTTGATGCGGGGCTCCATCCCAGGACTCTAGGATCATGACCTGAGCCGAAGGCAGAGGCTTCAACCCACTGAGCCACCCAGGCGCTCCTAAAAAGTAAAATTTTTTTAAAAAAATAGGGCCCTTCCTTTCTCTCTGCCTGCCTCTCTGCCTACTTGTGATCTCTCTCTCTCTCTGTCAAAAAAATAAATAAAATTTTTAAAAAAAATAGGGCAAATTTACGGTATTCTTTTATAATACTTTCAATAATTGTATGTTGTTTTTGTATCTACAAGTTTTTTGCTTAAGAATACAAATTGTTAGTAACCATTATTCTTTTTTTTTTTTTAAAGATTTTTATTTATTTATTTATTTATTTGACAGACAGATCACAAGTAGGCAGAGAGGCAGGCAGAGAGAGGAGGAAGCAGGCTCCCCACTGAGCAGAGAGCCCGATTTGGGGCTCCATCTCAGGACTCTGGGATCATGACCTGAGCCGAAGGCAGAAGCTTTAACCCACTGAGCCACCCAGGCACCCAGTAACCATTATTCTTGAGGTAAGTTAGGAATTGTATAATTTATTAGAATTCTAACACAGAAAATAATTGAAACATTTTATTTCTTTTTATCTTGTGACTTGAAAAAAATTCATTAGGGAAGTTTAAAAACAAAAAGGAAAATGAACTCCCTCCACCTGCCCCATACTCAACATCTTAAAAAAATTATCAACAATTCTGTCATTCTTCAGGTGACATTTATTGACTGCTCGTTAAGTGTCTGGAAATTTCCCAAGCCTGCCTTACCTCACTCAAAACTCAAAACTCAAAACTCAAAAAAAAAAAAAAAAAGAACTAGGTCAGTGGCAGAATTAGTATAAAGTTAATAGTTTCCTTCATGGATATCTTCCCAAAAAGGGGTCCCAGCAATATCTTCATGTTTATATGTTTTTGTAAAATTTGCAAAAATGTCTATTTCTACCATAGTCAGTTAAGACCACTGTTTCTTTCCACTTTAGTTGCCCCTTGTTTGCATTTTCCCTTCCTGTTTCCCCTGCCCTGTGGTGGCAGGTAGGCATTTCTGAGGTTTTTGTGAAGGATTAACTGGGAAATACTTTTGTGCTTTGCAGTCTCTTCCATATATAATTATATTATTGCTGGCCATCTCAGTTTGCGTAATCTTAAAGGAATACTCTGAATGTAGTCAATTCAAAGAACATTTAAGAGCACTCACTCTCCAGTAGATTTGAATTCTTATATGATATCAAACTCAATAGGGGTTTCTCCAAATTTGACAACAGTCCTAAAAATTACATTGCATTACTAACAGACTTGAGAATTTGATCTCTGTAAGCTGTCAAAAATAAATGCTTTAAATTGTATATAACAGGGTGGTCATAATTTTGTGGCATTTTTTCTTGCCAAATTTAGTATGCAATGGGCCCTACAAAACCTGAAACTATTCATGAGGTTATTATTTTTGTTGAAAGGTGAATAAACTTAAGTTAGATATCAATCAGGGGTACCCGGGTAACTCCGATTGTTGCGTGACCAGCTCTTGGTTTCAGGCCAGGTCAAGAGTCAGGGGGTCACCGCACAACGAGCTCCGTGCCCAGCTGGATGACTGCTTAGGATTTCTCTCCCTTTCCTTCTGCCTCTCCCCCTGCTCACTCATTCTCTCTCTCAAATAAATAAATAAATCTTAAAAAAAAAAAAATATATATATATATATAAACTCTCCAAAGTTACACAAATATGAAAAGGTGAAATATGATATAAAATCACATTTTCACTTCCAAAAATCCTGTATAGTAAATACAGAGAACCATAAGATAGTGTTGCTTGTCTGTTCATGACAACCCTGTGGCCATGGCAATTTTGTTAACCTCCTGAAACTTCAGTTTCATTGTGTACAAAAAAAAAAAAAAAAAAAAAGAGAGAGAGAGAGAGAGATCCCACTAGATCATCTTTTTTTCTTTAAAGGTTCTATTTATTTACTGTGCAAGAGAAAGCAGAAGAGAACGCACAAGCAGGGGGAAGGGGTAGAGGGAGAGGGAGAAGCAGACTCCTCTGAGGAGTGTGGAGTCCAATACAGGGCTTGATCTCAAGACCCCGAGATCATGACCTAAGCCCAAGTCAGACACTTGACCAACTGAGCCACCCAGGCACCCCTAGTGTTGTCAACTATTAATTTTTGTGTGTAAGTGTGTTCCTGGTTTTTAGAATGACAAGTGACCTTTATTGAAACCTAGACATATGGATTATTATGAGATTCTAAATCATTAACTTTCTACTTAGTTGTTCTTGGACACCACTTTAGGAGCAAAAATGGGATGTTACTGCCTTGTTATTCCCAGGTAGTAAAGAAGTCCATGCTCTCTAGTTAGCTTCTGTTAAGACCTGAGGTGGTGAAGGAAGGGCAAAGCTAAATTCATGATTCTCCATTAGGCCTCCTCTGACAGAGCACCTCAGTGGAGGAGGTTTTAGGGTTAGGGGTACTTCATCTAAGTGGGCAAGGATAGAAGTCCATGTACCCCACTTGGCCTTGGTTGGCTGCTTTGAGTGGGGATGGGTCCCCTGATTTTCTAGAGTATTTGCCTGAAGTAGAGACATTATTGTGTAAAATAACAGTTTTCCCCCCAATATTTTTAAAATTCTAATTTTTAAAAATTTGTTTAAATTCAATTAATTAACATATATTTGTTTCGTGGGTACAGGTCTGTGACTCATCAGTCTCAAATAATACTCAGTGCTCATTATAACACATACCCTCCCCAGTGTCCATCACTCCCTCCTCTCCAGCAACCCTCAGTTTGTTTCCTAAGATTAAGAGTCTCTTACGGTTTGTCTCCCTCTCTGGTTTCGTCTTGTTTCATAAAATAATAGGTTTTGTCTTGCTAGCCTGCCCTTTCCTGATCCTTTGACTATGAGACAGCAGGCATTTATTTTTCTGTCTGCATCCACTGGCATTTCTAGGTTGCTAGTTTCTTCAGGTTCAAGCCTGAGATATAGGAGGCAAATAGAAAAATCAGGGAACACACCACTGTATGCTTCTGAATACTAAGACTCCTACCTGGTTTGCCTTCTCTCCATCTTTCAGTCTTATGTGAGACTGTGAGAGAGAGAGTGTGAGCAAGGGGAGGAGTAGAGGGGAGAGGGACAAGCAGGCTCCAGACTAAGCACAGAGCCCAAAGTGGGCCAATCCCACAACCCCAAAATCACAACCTGAGCAGAAACCAAGAGTTGAACGCTCAAGAAACTGAGCCATCCAGGTGCTCCTTTGTTTATATATATTCAAGGTTTTTAATTATACATAGCAGGAGGAACAGGAACATTTTTCTATCCAGATAGTTTCAACTTGTGATTTTATAACTAAAAACTATTTCTTATGGGCAGAGTTAGGTATTGCTGTTTGTTCATTTTGCCAATCTGCCTTATTTATTAGTATATTTAGACCATTTGTATTTAATATAACTATTGCTACAGCTATATTTAAATCTACAATTGTATTTTGTTTGCCCTGCTTTTTGTTTTTCTGTACATTTTCCTGCCTTTTTTTCTGAGAATCTGAACATTTAACAAAATTCCATTATTGCTTTCTTAGCTGTAACTCTCTGAATTCTTTTTAAAATAGTTGTTCTAAGAATTAGAACATACAGGCACCCAGGTGGCTCAGTCAGTTAAGCAGCTGCCTTTGGCTCAGGTCATAATCCCAGGGTCCTGGGATCAAGTCCCTCATTGGGCTCCCTGTTGGGTGTGGAGCCTGCTTCTCCCTCCTCCACTTACCTTGTTTGTGCTCTCTGTCAAATAGATTAAATCTTAAAAAAAAAAAAAAAAAAGAATTAGAACATACATTCTTGGGGTGCCTGGGTGGCTCAGTCAATTAAGCATCTGCCTTTGGCTCAGGTCATGATCTCAGGGTCCTGGGATTGAGGGAGAAGCGGGGATCCTGCTTCTCCCTCTCCCTCTGCTGCTCCCCCTGTGCGCTCTGTCAGATAAGTAAATAAAATCTTAAAAAAAAAAAAATACAGGGGCGCCTGGGTGGCTCAGTCGTTAAGCATCTGCCTTTGGCTCCGGTCATGATCCCAGGGTCCTAGGATCAAGCCCCGCATCAGGCTCCCTCTTTGGTGGGAAACCTGCTTCTTCCTCTCCCACTCCCCCTGCTTGTGTTCCCTCTCTTGCTGTGTCTCTCTCAAATAAATAAAATCTTAAAAAAATATACACTCTTAACTCTGTTTCTTAGTTAATATTGTACCATCTCATGTAATACATCAAAACTTTGCAACTATATACTTCCCTATTCTACCATATCTACTTTTTAATGCTCTAGTACATCTGAAACAATAACTTTTGCTATATTTCATTTTAAAAAAATACTTTAAGTAGGGGCGCCTGGGTGGCTCAGCGTTAAGCGTCTGCCTTGGGCTTGGATCATGATCTCGGAGTCCTGGGATCAAGCCCCGCTTTGGGCTCCTTGCTAGGTGGGAGGCCTGCTTCTCCCTCTACCACTCCTCTTGTATTCCATCTCTTGCTGTCTCTCTCTCTCTGTCAAATAAATAAGTAAAATATTTAAAAGATAAAGTAATCTTGACACCCAATGTGGAGCTCAAAAGAATAACCCCAAAATCAAGAGTTGCATGGCATGATCTACTGACTGAGCTACCAGAAGCCCCACTTTTGCCATATCTTAAAGAAATTAACAAGAAAATGGTCTTCTATATTTGCCTGTTTACCATTTCTCATGCTTTTTGGCCAAATCTGTACCACTTCTCAAAAGTACTTGAACTTAAACACTACCAAAAGTACACCATTGCCCCATTTGGTGAATGAACACATAAATTACATATTAAGTCTGTTCCTGACCTTTCTCATTAACTCATGACAAAGAAATATCATTTGGGGGTGCCTGGATGGCTCAGTGGGTTAAAGCCTCTGCATTTGGCTCGGGTCATGATCTCAGGGTCCTGGAATCGAGCCCCACATTGGGCTCTCTGCTCGGCAGGGAGCCTGTTTCCCCGTCTCTCTTTTTCTGCTTCTCTGCCTACTTGTGATCTCTCTATCAAATAAATAAATAAAATATTTAAAAAATATATATCATTTGGAACCAATGTGCTTGGAAACTAAAACACAAATTTAAGTAATGAAACTGGGTGGCAGTACTGATGTTTGTGTTTGTTTTTCATGTTATCAGTTGCAATTTCTAAAAAATGCTACGTATTGAAATTCTTTTTTTAAACAATTTTATTTATTTACTTTAAAAATTTATTTATTTTTAATTTATTTGACAGACAGAGATCACAAGTAAGCAGAGAGGCGGGCAGAGAGAGAGAGGAGGAAGCAGGCTCCTTGCTGAGCAGAGCCCGATGCGGGGCTCAATCCTAGGACCCTGGGATCATGACCTGAGTGGAAGGCAGAGGCTTTAACCCATTGAGTCACCCAGGTGCCCCTACATACTGAAATTCTTATTGAAATTTTCTGTCCAGGGATGTGTGGATGGCTCAGTCAGTTAAACCTCTGACTCCTGATTTTGGCTTAGATCATGATCTCAGGGTCATGAGATCAAGCCCTGCATTGGGCTTCACACTCAGCCTAATCTACTTGAGATTCCCTCTCCCTCACCCTCTCCCCCTTCCCCCACCTGAGTGCACATTCTCTCTCCCTCTCTTTAAAATAAATAAGTAAATACATAAATTAATAAATAAAAATTCTCAGTTCAAACTATTAACACATCTATGTTAAAACAAGCAATATTTTGGGGCACCTGGGTGGCTCAGTGGGTTAAGGCCTCTGCCTTTGGCTCAGATCATGATCCCAGAGTCCTGGGATCGAGCCCCGTATCAGGCTCTCTGCTCAGCAGCGAGCCTGCTTCCCCCTCTCTCTCTGCCTGCTTCTCTGCCTACTTGTGATCTGTCTGTCAAATAAATAAAATCTTAAAAAAAAAAAGCAATATTTTAAATTCATTTTAAAGAATACCTCAGTGTATCTTCAAAGTAAATGTGAAGTGTTAATTAAGGCATACCAGTATGTCTGAAATTAAAAGCTGTAGAGTATCTTATTTCCCTTAGAAGTCTACTGGGAAATAGAAATATTTGAAGATGTAATCAATTTATAAAAATGAACTGACATGGGTGCATGGGTGGCTCGGTGGATTAAGCCACTGCCTTCGGCTCAGGTCATGATCTCAGGGCCCTGGGATTGAGCCCCACATCTGCCTCAGCATCCCTGCTGAGCAGAGAGCCTGCTTCCCCCCTCTCTCTCTGCCTGACTCTCTGCCTATTTGTGATCTCTCTGTCAAATAAATAAAATCTTAAAAAAAAAAAAAAAAAAAAGAACTGACATGGGGCGCCTGGGAGTCTCAGTGGGTTAAAGCCTCTGCCTTCAGCTCAGGTTGTGATCCAGGGATCCTGGAATCAAGCCCCTCTTGTTAGGGCTCTCTGCTCGGCAGGGAGCCTGCTTCCTCCTCTCTCTCTGCCTCCCTCTCCGCCTACTTGTGATCTCTCTCTGTCAAATAAATAAAATCTTTAAAAAAAAGAAAGTGAACTGACATGTAGGAAACTTCACATACTAAGATAACTTTCACTGAGCTCCTCCTATATGCTTGACATTAATAGTCAGGGTTATAGATGACTTTTTTTTTTTTTTTTAAGATTTTATTTGACACAGAGAGAGAGATCACAAGTAGGCAGAGTGGGAGGGGGAAGCAGGCTCCCTGCTGAGCAGAGAGCCCGACATGGGGCTCGATCTCAGGACCCTGATTTCATGACCCGAGCCAAAGGCAGAGGCTTAACACACTGAGCCACCTAGGCGCCCCACAGACTCCTTTCAAGAAACTCACTATCTAGCAGCGGCATGACTCCTTATAAAACAATCAGAAAGGTTGAACTTTACTACCCTTAAGAAAGTGAGAAACCAGTGAAGGATTTTCTGTAGTAGAGAAATACGGTAAATACCATAGACTGGCTAACCCACTCTCCATTCCCTTTTCTCTGCTGTCTGCATTCACTAAAGAAACTAGGAAAAGTAAACATGTTCACATTCCAAGCCTCTCTTGCAATGACAGATGGTCATGTTGAAAAAATTCTGGTGAGTAAAATATAAATATACTTGAAAAGTCTTCTGGCAAAGCTTCTGATTTCCTGATGGCTATACAGGGTTTGCTCTACCCCTTGCCTTCTTGACTTAACTCCGGTTATATCTAAAACTCTGCCAGACATCCTGTAACCCAAAGGGCAAGACCAATAGTGTCCCACATAACACAGCAATAACGACATTGAGCTACTTAAGCAAAGCCTGCAGCCATCTCCAGAAAAAAACATTTAAGTGATTTAAATTGGGGTTTTCTGTTATCTGAGTCTGTCTTCCTAACTAACAAAAGTTGTAAGAATGTGTATTTTAAAAAAAAAATTTTTTTTTTTAGATTATTTATTTATTTATTTGACAGACAGAGATCACAAATAGGCAGAGAGCCAGGCAGAGAGAGGAGGAAGCAGGCTCCCGGCTGAGCAGAGAGCCCGAAGCAGGGCTTGATCCCAGGACCCTGGGATCATGACCCGAGCTGAAGACAGAGGCTTAACCCACTGCGCCTCCCAGGCGCCCCAAGAATGTGTATTTTATTTTATTTTTATTTATTTATTTATTTTTTAAAGATTTTATTTATTTATTTGACAGAGAGAAATCACAAGTAGATGGAGAGGCAGGCAGAGAGAGAGGGAAGCAGGCTCCCCGCTGAGCAGAGAGCCCGATGCGGGACTGGATCCCAGGACTGAGATCATGACCTGAGTTGAAGGCAGCGGCTTAACCCACTGAGCCACCCAGGCGCCCCAAGCATGTGTATTTTAGAATGCCATTCGTGAGTTAGTGCAGAGGATGGATTGAGAAGAGGGCAAGCATGTATGAAGGTAGTGAGACTTGTTAGGAAGTTATTAAGGTAGACTAAGGAAGAAAAATAAGGGCCTGCCTGAACTAAGATAACTGCAGTGGGGATATTGAGGAAAATATGGACTAAAGAGGTATTTAAAAGATGAAGAGACAGGGCAAAATGGAGAAACTCTTTGAAATGTCTTCAAATTTCTAATTTAAGCAAATAGATGGATAGCTGTGCTGTTCTCTGAGACAAAATAGTGAGAGACTGTTAAGTTCAGCTTTGGACATACTCAGTTTGATACCTATGAGGCAATGCAAAAATGATTAGAAGGCAGTTGACTATGGTTCTTGGAGTTCAAAAGTGAGGTCTGGATTGGAGAAATCCAGATTTGACAGTAACCATCATATAGGGTAGTAATATCCAACAGAACTAATAATGTAAGCCACGTATGTTATCCTAAAATAAAAATAAATAGATAATATTAATTTTATGACTTTAACTCAAAATAACCAAAATATTATTTCAACATATTATCAATAATTAATGTGATAAAGTACATGCTAAGTCTTTAAAATCTGATGTGTATGTTACATGTAACGTACATCTGTTAATCTGAATGCCTTTTTTATCGCAAGTAGTTGATTTATGTATAAATTTTATAGTTGAAAAGTAGATTCATATACCCAAATTGTTCCCAGTCAAGTTTTCCAATAACTGAAAGAAGGTAATTTTCCCTTATTTACATCCACATTAAAAAAATCCTGTGCATCCTTTTTAAAAAGAACTTATTTACCTTCAGAGCAAAAGCATATCAGTTTGAAGATTGTATCTGTCTAAATAAATGCAATAAATTTTGGGTCATTGTTCCAAATTAATGAGTAAATTTAAAAGCAAATTAATAGATAAAACACTTCAAATTTCTTACAAATTTTTATAGTACATTTATATAACAATGTCAAATACAGTTAAATTCTCATACATGCTGATTCATATTTGAAAAATGTGTAAAATTATTTAGTTTTTAAAGTTTCTATTTCAAAATAAATTCTAGTGCTTGTCTAAGTACGGCACAAATAAGCTTTTTTCTTTTCCTTGGAGCTTCAAATTTAGGTCATTCATATGAAATATATTGGGAAGAAAACCACCATTTTCTTTCTTTCTTTTTTTTTTTAAAGTAAGCTCTATGCCTAATATGGGGCCTGAACCCAGAACCCTAAGATCGAGAGTCACATGCTCCACCAACTGAGCCAGCCACGTGCCCCCACCATTTTCTTCTTTTTTTTTTTTAACAAATTTTTTTTTTTAAGATTTTATTTATTTATTTGACAGAGAGAAATCACAAGTAGACTGAGAGGCAGGCAGAGAGAGAGAGAGAGAGAAGCAGGCTCCCTGCTGAGCAGAGAGCCTGATGCGGGACTTGATCCCAGGACCCTGAGATCATGACCTGAGCTGAAGGCAGCGGCTTAACCCACTGAGCCACCCAGGCTCCCCACCATTTTCTTCTTGATTATTAAATATTTGGCTAGCATTTCTGTTGTTGCAAGAAAATCTTAAACTAGTGTTAATAATAAAGTAAGTTTTTTAGAATTCTTTCACAATTCAAGCAACTAACAAAGTATGTAAGATCACTAAATTTCCTTTTAAGTCTTCCAGCAATCCTATTAGTTGATGTTGATTCATAGCTTTTGCACTCATAAAATGAACATTTTTTTTAAAGAATTTATTTATTTATTTGACAGAGAGAGATCACAAGTAGGCAGAGAGGCAGGCAGAGAGAGAGAGGAGGAAGCAGGCTCCCTGCTGAGCAGAGAGCCCGATGCGGGACTCGATCCCACCTGAGCCGAAGGCAGTGGCTTAAACCACTGAGCCACCCAGGCGCCCTCATATAATGAACATTAAACCGTACCCTTGACACCTGTCATAGAGACCATTTTAAAAAACTGACCACAACTATCTTCAAAATGTATCATACAGGTAGAATAACAAATAAGGGGAATCTTTCATTTAAAAATTTCAAAAAGATCTGACATTTTACCTAGCTTACCTAAAATGCCATTTACTGTGACAGAGATCATTTTTTTTTTCCTCATCTATCTGAAACTCTTCTAACAAATGTAAAAGATTAAAAAATATCTACATAGAGGCACCTGGGGGCTCAGATCATGATCTGCAGGTGTGGGGATGGAGCCCCACATAGGGCAGGGAGCTCAGCAGGGAGCCCGCTTCTCCCTCTGCCTTTCCCCACGGCTCCTGCTATTTCTCGGTCTCAAATGAATAAATAAAAAAATTCTTTTAAAAAGTAAAATAAAAATTGGGGTGCTTGGGTGGCTCTGCCTTCAGCTCGGGTCATGATCTCAGGGTCCTGGGATCGAGCCCCGTATCGGGCTCTCTGCTTCCCTCTCTCTCTCTGCCTGCATCTCTGCCTACTTGTGATCTCTCTCTGTCAAATAAATAAATAAAATCTTTAAAAAAACAACAACAACAAAAAAACAAAAAACCCACAAAACTATATGGGGCACCTGGCTGGCTCAGTCAGTTGAGGAAACAACTCTTGATCGTGGGGTCATGAATTCAAGCTCCACTTTGGACACAGAGCTTACTTAAAAAAACAAAAACAAAAACAAAAACAAAACAAAACAAAACACAAAAGGCTACATAAGTTTTAGGCCATGAATTCAAATGATTGCTTCATAAATGTTTTAAGTCCTATGAGACAAAATATACTCCAAATTTTGAGCTGGAGCTCTTATATTACATAACTCATCCAAAGAAAAACACTTTTCAGATTCTAAGTCAATTAATCTTTGATAGTTAGGAAGGTCCTGTATTCTACAATGTTTGGTTACCTAAGGACTTTGTACTTTCTTAATAAAATATTTCTTAGGCTTTAATTCATAATTTTCTAACAATTTCTGCTACTGAAATATTTTATTATCTATTCAAAACCAGTTTTTTTTTTTTCATGTGAAAATCCAAGCTGTTTTATAGCTGGCCAAACTTAAAATCAACCTTAAAAAAAAAAACTATTTAAGAAATGTTGTTGAAGGGGCGCCTCGGTGGCTCAGTGGGTTAAGCCACTGCCTTCAGCTCAGGTCATGATCTCAGGGTCCTAGGATCAAGTCCCACATTGGGCTCTCTGCTAAGCAGAGAGCCTGCTTTCCTCTCTCTCTCTCTACCTGCCTCTCTCTCAGTCTACTTGTGATCTCTGTCTGTCAAATAAATAAATAAAATCTTAAAAAAAAAATGTTGTTGAACATTTAATTCTAATTTCCAGTGACTGAAGTTCAATTTTTTGACTTTGAAAGATTTCATTCATTATGCATTTGCTGAAACTGTCTCAGTATTATCCACTTCTTTACTGTCTTTTTCAAATACCAGCTTTTTGGGGCACCTGGGTGGCTCAGTTGGTTGGGTGGCTGCCTTTAGCTCAGGTCATAATTCTGGATTGCTGGGATCGAGTCCTGCTTTGGGCTCCCAGCTCCACAGAGAGTCTGCTTCTCCTCTGACCTCCTTTCTCATACTCTCTCTCAAATAAATAAATAGAATCTTCAAAAAAAAAAAAAAAACAGAAACAAACAAAAAAACAAACAAACCAGCTTTTCTCTGCCTCAGCCAACTGCAATTAACCATTCATCATGAAATGTGTAAAGTACCTTTTCCCAGTCTTATTGTTCCAGTTGTAATACTAGATTCTGTATCTCTATTTTTCAGTATGCCTTCATTTTAAATTAAAAAATGTGCGTATATTCATGTCTGAACTAGAAAGATAATTATAATTAAGATAAGTATTTCAATTAATTAACAAGTATCACTGTAATTCTTATTGTCTGTATAAAATACTCAGGTAAAGATGCTATGTTACATCAATTCATAGAAAAAAATAATGTGCCCTGAATCCATCTGTTGACACCAATGCAGTGATGTGTGTATGTGTGTGTGTGTGTTTAATATTTTATTTATTTATTTGAGAGAGAGACAGTGAAAGAGAATATGAGCTAGGAGAAGGTCAGAGAGAGAAGCAGACTCCCCATGGAGCTGCGAGCCCGATGAGGGACTCAATCCTAGGACTCCAGGATCATGACCTGAGCCGAAAGCAGTTCCCCAACCAACTGAGCCACCCAGGATCCCGAGTGATGTGTTTTATGTAGTATTACACATGATACATGAGTTTGACAGGCATACTACAATAATCATGAGCAAGGTAGCAAGTTAACTGTATTTCTAAAAAAAAAAAAAAGTTGTTAAAAATATTTTACACTTTTTTATATTTAATTAAGTAAGAAATTCACTTAGTCCTGGTGAGCTCAAGTGCTTAATAGCCACAGATACATTAGCACATACAGAAGTGATTGATAGCCAAAAGGCTTGCGATTTTTATTCCATTTTTCATTTATTTTATATAATTTCCAGGGTTTTGAACTTATCTGGGTTGTTACTCTTGCATTCTTTCTAAAAGTAAGGCAGCAGAAATGGAAATGGTTGGATGTTCTGTACAGGACACCCTATAATATACATCATGGCCTACTCTAGTAGACATGGGCCAATCTCTTAAAAAAAACTATATAGTTCCTAAAAACAATCAACTTTATCTCTTTGGAAAATGCTTTTTAAATGTGTCAATGAATGTTTAACAATGGGGTTTCAAAAAAAATTTTTTAAGGTGTGTAGCACACAATTTACAAATGATAAAAACACATATAATACCCTTTATTGTAAGTTCCATATAGCCAACTGATTCTCATAGAAGGCTTTTGTTGATTTTTGCCTAACTCTTGTGTCTGTAGCCAATCTGTGGTTACAGTTTGACCAGGACTTTACAAATGGAGTTGCGTCGCAATCTGCAATTTCCCCAATAAATTTATTGTCATTAGATCTGATATGTGATCTATTGTTAAACTATTTCTCACCCTTGTACAAATTATGTTCATGAAATTGAAACCTCTTTCAGCTTCAACATTATTGATGGCAATAGTATTAACTATCTTTTTAGCTATTTGTGTAGTTGTAGGAATTGAAACACTATTAGATTTTATATTATTTACAAATTCCCAAAAATCATTCAAATCAATTTCTTATTTTAAAATTTCACATAGATGAAATAATTTTTTTTCACCAGCTATCCATGGTGAAGTCATTTCTTCATAAGGCCACGTAGAGTGTTCTAGCAAGTCAAAATAATTAAAAATACTTTCATCATGGTTTCTGTCAGTTATAAGATGTAAATGCATGTGTTCAATTATGTTTTCTAGTAACATATACTTAGAAAGAGCATTAAATTTATATATATATATTTTTTTTTTCAAAGATTTTATTTATTTATTAGACAGAGATTACAAATAGGCAGAGAGGCAGTCAGAGAAGACGAAACAGGCTCCCTGCTGAGCAGAGAGCCAGATGTGGGGCTCAATCCCAGAACCATGAGATCATGACCTGAGCCGAAGGCAGAGGCTTTAACCCACTGAGCCACCCAGGTACCCCTATTTTTACTATTTACTATTATTTTTACTAAATGGAATATCTTAAACTTATCTGACTTAATCAAACCTTCAATCTGAGACTCATGCTTTCCAGTACCAATATTTAAAAATTTCCAAGGCTCTTATGGTACGTTTGATCAATTTTTGTGCTTTCTGAATGTTTGTTGATCTGGACTGTAATGCAGTTGAAAGTAGTGAAAATTCTTGAAGAATGTCAATCATTAAAGCAAGGTCTTGCAAAAAATGAATGTTAGCTAATCTCTTTGCCAAACCAGAGTAAAATTAGAAAAATGCATATATAATACAGGATATGCATGCCATACAGCAGTAGCAGCTTATAAACCACATGCTACCCATCTTGATCCCAGCTAATTTTAATTACCCAGCTAATTTTAATAATTTCAATTTCAAGATCTTTAGCTACATTTTCTAAAAGCTTTAGATTTTTTTTAGAATGGTGATGTGGCATAAATTTTATCAAGAAGTAGTTTAAAATGATAGTTGTTTTATTTCAGATATTGTATCATCAATTGACAACTGAAATCGATAGTTTAAACAATTCCAAGTAATGATTTTAGGAAAATTTTCCAACAATTTTGTAGCTACTTCAGACTTTCTTCCCAGAATTGTATTAGCACCATCAGAACAAAATGCAACTAAATTTGCTTTCAAATTTTCATTAGTAAACCCACGATCATTTAAAGATATTGTACTGAAAATACATGCTGCTGCAGATGACACCAATTCTTTTAAAGCAACAAATAACATAACTGGTGTGGGAGCCAACTGAACTGTGCACTGGAGATAAACCACTAGAGTGCTTTTCTTCGAAACTGTAGATGCCTCATCAATTATGATGCAGATTTTGGCATTCTCTTCTATAATATTCTTAAATATCTTCATTTTCATTTCTTTTCCAATATGTTCTGCTATTCTTGTTGCACTATATCATGTATTTATAAACAGCTGACCTCTCCATTTTTCTCTTGTAATTCTATTGCCCCCTCAATATCAGATAAAGGTCTATTGTGTTTTACTAAACTGTAAACAGTATTGAAACTTTTACAGTAGCATTGATGAAGTTCTAGAACCTAGGTGAGGTTCGGTGGGCTGAGGTCCGGAGCCGATGACCAAGAAAGAATTCTTGAGACATCTTTGGTGCAAAATGGTGGTTTATTAAAGCACGGGGACAGGACCCGTGGGCAGGAAGAGCTGCTGCCCCGGGTTGTGAGGGTAGGCATGTTATATACCTTGCGGTTGGGGGAAGGGGAGGGGAAGAGATGGGAGGTTTCAACAGAGTCTTCACATGTTAGGGAGGGCCTACAAGGTGCGGGGGGGGGGGGGGGCTTGCCCTTATGGCTTCATCAATGTCTCTTAGGTCAGGCATTAACATCAAGATAGTTGGGAGATTCTTGGTGGGGTGTTATGATCCTGCTATCATTTACATTCCCTTCTACCTCAGCCTCCTCCAGTTTATGGTGGGGAGGGAGACATTAGGGCTTCAGGAACTGAGAGTTATTTGCCTCTGGAAATTTGTGCTATTGATAACCTCCCTGTTTAGGTCTCTAGGACATCTGTAGAGCAAGGGAGATTCCTGTTCTGCAGGATTGCGATCCCTGCAAGTTAACTATTTATCGTTTTATGGCAGTCAGGGGGTGCCTGAGGAATGCTACACATATGGAGGGGAGCGGGTGAAGGGGGGGGGTGCAAGGCGCCAGCTTTTGCTTGTCCTCAGCCAGCCTCCTCCTCCCTCATCAGCATCAGTATTTTTATTATTTTGTTTATGCACTAAATCAGAATTTGAGTCATTAATTGATTCCTTTAACAAATCCTGAATTTTACCATGGGCTTTAGAAACATCGTTTTCCCTAATTTTTTTCTGCAGAGAAGCCTGTCTAGTAGTTTTATTACTGCGAGTAGGGGTTACTCAATATGCAATCTATTCCTTAGACACATGGACATGCTTTTCTGCTTTTGATCCCAAATGCCGAACGACTGAACAATCCTTATATCCTAATTTACGTTCTTTTAATTTCAATCCATTTGTACTGTTCTGTAAACTTAAATGCTTGTTTTTCATTCAAACAATATGGAAGCACAAGATTATCTGTTTCTTCCTTTGATGAATATGATGGATTTTCCTCAATGATTGGTTGTTCAACATATTTGAAATCTGATTCCTTCGACTTAGACAATCCACAATGATTTTTGCTATTATTATTTCCTTGTCTGTTTTCACCTTCTTCACATTTAAAAAATGCAAAAAATCTCCCTGTCGTTTTGGCATTTTAGGGAACAGAATCTGAAAAAAAATACAAGTAAAGTTCTTGAGAACACTTTAAGGATTAATGCAAAAATTTGTTAATGATTTCTTTACAAAATTTTAGAAATAAATTTTGAATTAAAATACTTACACTGCGGGCACCTGGGTGGCCCAGTGGGTTAAAACCTCTGCCTTCCGCTCAGGTCATAATCTCAGGGTCCTGGGATCAAGCCCCACATCAGACTCTCTGCTCAGCAGGAGCCTGCTTCCTCCTCTCTCTCTGCCTGCCTCTCCACCTATTTGTGATCCCTGTCTGTCCAAAAACAAAACAAAACAAAACTTAAATAAATAAATAAAAAATAAAAGACTTACCCTGATTTTCAATTTGTACCTGTAACTTCAATATGACTTGCTATTTGGTGAAAAATTCACTATCAGTTTTTTTTAAGTTTTTAAATTTTTTTAGTAATTTCTACACTCAATGTGGGGTTTGAATTCATGACGCTGAAATAAAAGCTGGATGCTCCTCCTGAGTGAGTTAGCCAGGTGAACGTTTTTAAAATTTTATAGCCAATGTCATGAAATCTGACTATGAATGTTTGATTAACATCCAAGTGAACAGAGAAGTTGCTCATATGATTTACAACTGAGTATAGTTCCAATGTGAAAAGTGGTTAATAGTTTCATTTAACAAGAAGAAAAGTGAAAAGATGAAGATGTATACCAAAACTCCACTCACTTATCACTGACATCATCTTTGTTGAAACAAGGAAGAGTTTTCAAGTATTACAAGGTTTTCTCAATTGTTCACATAGCACACAGTCCAGCAATTTAGAGATGTATCATATTTTTAGGCTTAATCTGCATTAACATTTTAACCACCACTTTCTTAAGTTTAGATAATCAGTAAATAATAAATCAAGCCCTGATTTGTAGTTTGACATTTACCTTGGTATAAATACTCCAATCATGTTGCGGGAGCATGCTGTTATATAGTATTTCTACCACTCAGATACAACAGGTATAAATAATCTCAAATTAAGATATGATGAGTTTTGAGTATTTACTACCTTAAATATAACAACTTATTTCCTTGTAACTTTATATACTTCAAATTTTAAAATATACTTTAATTTTTAACAATGGTTATGTTTAACAATTCCGCCCACAAAACTCCTGAAAATCTTACAATCAGTTCTTGCAAGCCAGTTCAATCAGTTCTTGCAAACCACCTCCAACACTCTTTGCACTTAATGACAGAACTGAAAAACCACAAATATACTTACATTGCTAGGACAGGTGCTAAGCTCTTCATTATCACCACAGACCAGAACAATGTATTCAAGAACATGTTTTGATGGTTCTTCCTAAAAAGGAAATGAGCAAATTTACAAGTCATGAAAACCATTCAAACCAAACTTGCATTTACAATCAGGAGGTTTTGTTGTCAGAATTTGCAAGACTTCCTCAACTGTTGAGTCTTGCAGGTGGCACAGAATAATCAGAAACAGAAGCAGCACAGGAGCAGATTTCAGAGTAGATGAGTAAGTAATGATGACAAAACCCAAAGAGAAACTAAATCTACATAGAGGAATAAAGCCATGTTGATTCCTTTTCCATTTCCTGTGGAAATGGAAAATAGTACAGGGATTGTATTAAAAAGACACATCACGGTACTATATTCTTTAACTGGCTATCGATTATTTTTTAGATATCTAAACTCAAAAATCACAGAGTTCTTGAATAGCTCTGCTTTATCCTCCATATCCTTATACAAGCAAACATCAAGCCCTGACTTTTTCAATTCTTTCTTTACATATATACTACCTATAGAATACACCAAGCCCTAAATACCTGGGTCAAAACCCTAAAATTTTATTCTATAGGTAAATGAACCAGTCAACAGTGCTAAGATGCAAACAGTATTAAAGCTGTGGTTCAAGATTAGGAAAGTATGAAGTGTGGGAAGACTAATAACGAGATAATCCGACAATAGTAATGTAGTACTAAAATAAAAGGCTAGAAGGACAGTAAACTCTTCTATATGTATATTACAATAAAATTTATAATAAAAGGGCTCCTTTTGTACTTACAAATTTTTATCATTCTTTTAGCATACTGTGTTTAGCTACACACATGCGTATATGCATATGGCAAAACTCATTATAGCACAGGATGCTGTGCTATAATGTAGACTGAAGGCTGGAAAGAGATTTATAGGAAGACTCAGGAATCCATAATAGAGTATGTAAAGTAGTAACTTTTGTATCTGAAGAACCCTGAAGCAGAGGACTGTACCCAGGAGCATTTCATCTTTAACTGATGGTACTATTAAAAAAACAAGAGAAATAAGCATATCCTAGTGGAGCCCAGCAGAGGATAGGGTTATAAAGGTAAGTAAATTCTGTTTCTGAGTATATTCTAAAACTGAATTAAATTATCACTGTTCTTTTCCTGTGGAACAATTTAAAGGCAATGGTGGAGGGGGCACCTGGCTGACTCAGTCATAGGAGCCTGACTAATTTTTTTTACTGTATGTCCTGCTGAAGCGAGCATGGACTCTTGAGCTCCTGGTTGTGGGTCTGAGCCCCATGTTGGATATAGAGATTACTTAAAAATAAAATCTTAAAATAATAAATAAATAAATAAAACAAGGAGTATTTTTACTCTCTTCTTTCTGATACTGAAATTCCACTTAGAGTATACAAGCATACCTCTGAAATATTACAGGTTCAGTTCCAGACTATTACAATAAAGCGACTATCACAATAGAGTCAAATGAATTCTTTGGTTTTCCAGTGCATATAAAAGTTATATTGGGGTGCCTGGGTAGCTCAGTGGGTTAAAGCCTCTGCCTTCAGCTCAGGTCATGCTCCCAGGGTTTGGGATCAAGCCCCGCATCAGGTTCTCTGCTCAGCGGGGAGCCTGCTTCCTCCTCTCTCTCTCTCTGCCTGCCTCTGTGCCAAATAAATAAATAAATAAAATCTTTAAAAATAAATAAATAATTAAATTAAATTAAATTAAGAGAGTTGTAAACCTCAGCTGAAGAAAATCTGGTATGTTAATTCAGTAAGAGTTTATCATGTAATTGTTTATTCCACAGAGTATTTATTTTTCCAATCTCAATCTTGTAGTTTCCCTCTGTTTCTCAAAGGCACATGTTATAACACCCATGTCACTCCTGGTTCTAGTTGCAAAAAATATCAGGTTTGTAATGTCCCATTCAGGGGCGGCTGGGTAGCTCAGTGGGTTAAGCCTCTGCCTTCTGCTCAGATCATGATCTCAGGGTCCTGAAATCGGGGCTCCGCGGGGAGCCTGCTTCCTCCTCTCTCTCTGCCTGCCTCTCTGCCTACTTGTGATCTCTGTCTGTTGAATAAATAAAAATCTTAAAAAAAAAAAAGTCCCATTCATTTGTTTCTAAACCACAGTCAAGAGGAACCAAAATTATTTTTCCCAAAGACCCATGAAATATTCCTGCCAAATGCTTTTCCGTACCAGAAAAAAAAAAAAAAAAAGCCATGGTAGCTCTTCAATTTCCACAGCTACATCATTACTCTACAACATTACTCTACAACATAGGGATGGCAGAACCAGCACCCAGCCTATCTTGGTACCCCCAAATTTATAAGGTCCCAAGTGTCAAAAAAAAGGGGGGGATTACCATATGTATTGTTAATGGGGAAGAATGTCAAGGAAATAGCTTGTAAAGAATTTCCATATGAGGGATGCCTGGGTGACTCAGTGGGTTTAAGCCTCTTCCTTCAGCTTAGTCATGATCCCAGCATCCTGGGATCCAGCCTGCTCCTCCCCCACCCCCACCTGCCTCTGTGCCGACTTGTGCTCTCTCCGTGTCAAATAAATAAATAAAATCTAAAAAAAAAAACCCACTTTCCATATGACCCTACTGGAACAAGAAACAAGAAACAACATCTTAACACCGCAATGTTTAAAGAGGGGATATTATCTGATTTAGAAAACTGACATTTGGAAAAATGGTTTATCAGGATGCCCTAAACCTACAGCAATTAACAAACAAACATTAAACGGGCACTCATTTAAAGAAAAAATTATACAACTTTGACAGCAAACCTCAACTAACCACTGGTTTGTGTAAGCTTCTGGCTAGCTACCACTTTAAACAGACCCTTTGCAAAACTTGACAGTTTTGGGTGAAAACCATCCCCCAATACATCATGACCCCAGTTCCCCTAAACCTACAAAGCATGGCTCACAGAGTCACATGTCCTTTTCTTTGTTCCAAAGTGAAGATTCCTGGGTCCCACCCTCATATTCTGATTCAGCAGGTGTGGTGTGAGGCCCAGAAATCTGCACACTTACACTTCCTAATGCTCAGAGACCACTGTCCCAAAGGGAAGACAGTCTGAAAACCACGCGTGTTCCTGGTGATGCAGGGTCTTCCTTATGAACGTCAACTCCTGCATTATGCTGTAACGTGGTGATCTCAGAGGTTGGAGAAAGCTTCAAGCTACCTGCCTTCGCGTCACCAAGCTCCGGAAAGCTCACACTTTGAGTGCTTGCAACCCTTCTTGCTTTCTCCCGTCCCTTCCCTCTAACCTGCACGTCGTGTTTCAAAGGACGCTCCTGCCCCGCTTGTTCCAAGCACACTCTTAAGACAGCACGACTTTGCCCACAGGAAGTATAAAGTGGCGCTAATGAAGGCATAAGAAGCCTGATTCCATGTGCAACATGTCCTTTCGGGCACAGTCTTTGTGGTGGCCCCTGCAGGTGCTCGGAGACCCCTCTCGGTCAATTTCCTCATCCTGTGCCATACTCCCCAGGGCCCAGTACCTGCGAGACATCCACGCCCAGCTGCTGAACGACGGACGGACAGGCGAGGTACCATCATCACAGAACCGCTTACCGCGCATAGGTTGGGATTCTGGGAAACACCCGAATTTCGGTGTTTGTTGCTACTTACACTGACAAACTGAATGTCATCCTCATTTTCATCCGTTGTTGCCTCAGATGCCTCAGGCCCCGCTGGAGGGACAGACTCTATCATCTATAAAAATAAGCCAGAACATGCTTATCGACATACGGCCACGTACCTGCAGGAAGAGATTCTTCCCAAAAAGAACGAAGAAGGAAGAGCTCCGTAAGACAGACAGCAAGCTCTCGAGGAAACCGAACGGAGCACAACTGCATGCAAACCCCACCAACAACAGGACTCGATGGATGGAGTCGGGCTCTGCCTCTGCAGACGTGGAGCCATCCACAGGGAGGGACGCCGAAAACGACTTACCAGCCCCTGCGAATTCCCCAAATCTCCTCGAGGAGGAGGGAGGCACGCACACCGCCCAGGAGCGAGCCTGTCTCAAAATGTCGCTCTCGCGGCCCGAGCAGCGACCACGGGGACCTCCGTGGCCGGCGCACAGGGCCGGGGGCGGCCGGGCGGCCATTGTTACTGCTGGTTCCCCGCTCAGACCCGCACCAGGCCCGAACGCGGAGCTCGGCCCGAGACGCGAACACTGTCGGCCCGCCGGGGCGGCCACCGCCGCGCACCAGGCCTCACTCTCAGCAAAACACAAAGCCCTTCCCTCCGACCCCGGGTCTCCCATTTCTCCGACGGCCCCGGGTCTCCCATTTCTCCGACGGCCTAACTGACAGCACCACCGCTCCTGCGGTCCCCGCCGCCGCCGGCGCCGCCGCTGACGTCCCTCCCGCCGCCGCCCAGCCGCCACACTTCCCTTCGCGCCCGCACCGGCGCCGCCCCGACCCGCCCCACGTGAGCGCCGACGCCGCCGACGCCGCGGGCGGAGAGAGGTGCGAAACCGCTTCAAGAGGAGGAGCGACCGGCTCTGGGCCGCTATCCCCCGCAGCCTCTGTCTCGCAGTCCCGGCCTGCCTTCCCCGGGCCGCGCGGGAAGCCGGGAGTTGTAGTTCTGGTCGCGCCCGAGACTGTCCCGCATCTAATTGAAGAGTGGAAAGGGACCCTCAGCGGCGGCGCTTGCGGTCTTATAGGCTGTTACCGCACTGAAGCAGTGCCCTAACGGACCTTTCCCTCTAAATCACTGTTTCCATCTCCCCACCTTTCTTTTTTCTGTTTTTCCCTTTTCTTTTTATAGAAATATTGGTCTAGATAATCTAGATCAGTGGTGTTAAAATGCTCTTTCATTGTTTGCTCAGATCCTTACCAAATTAGCGGCCGCCTATTTTCTTATTATTTGCACGTGAATGATGCGAACAGATAGTTTATGAAAACAAATATTTACTGAAGATATTTTTGTAAAGATTTTATTTATTTACTTGAGAGAGGGACGCACAAGCAGGGCGTGGGGGAAGGGGGAGACGTCGACTGTGCTGAGCCGGGAGCCCTGGTGGGGCTCATCCCAAGACCCTGGGATCTTGACCTGAATGGAAGGCGGATGCTTAACCGACTGAGTCTCTCAGGCGCCCCCTGGCGATATTATTTCAAACCTTTTCCTCCTAGCCCAATGAACCCAAGATCACCTAACAAATCTGCAGTCCCACAAAATCACATTTATGAATTTGACTGTGGCCTGCTATGAATGAGATCACACAACAGAGGAACTATGAGGCATGTTACAAAACAAAGGAATAGAGTTATTAGGAAATTTTAATGAAGGGTAGAGGTAGGTATAACTTTTGTGAAGCAGTATTTTGATAGGTAGACAATTAGGGCTGTTTGTAAAGAGTTCAAGGTCACGTCTAGACTACAAAGTAGCCCCAGAGTCCTGTTAACTTGAAAACTACAGAGATAACATAGATAGTGGTTGTTGGCCCAGAACCCCCTTATCTGGAGCTCTGCCCTTGGTTTGGTGTGAAGCTAGTTTTCTGTGTCACAGGGATCAGCCAAGGGAGGGATATTTCATTCTTACTAATAGATATTCAAACAATAAAGCTGTTACTCCATGATTTTAGAGAACACATTTTCTCATTGTGAAAATAAGAAAGTAGTAGTCATCAAGGTCACCTTGACTCTACAAGTACAGTATGTCTTTGGGAGAAATACTGTCTGTTAATTTTTCAGCTGACTTTATCTCTCTGTCTGTTTTTTGAGCCCAGCAGATATTTACTTTCTCATTTGGAGGTCTGTTTTTGCTGGTCTAAATGAGAACATGGCATTTGATTACTTATGTTGGTAGCTAGTATTTGATGGATCTTTTTGATTTCTCCACAGTACACGACAACTGCAGGTGCATTTGTACCAACTAAATTTGGGACTTGCAGATGAAAGTTGAGAAAAAGAAACATCTGCTAAGATGATAAACCCAAAAGCTGCATGTAAATTAACCATTTTTAAATCTCTTAAATGTCTAGATGAGATTTGAATTTAAACAATTTTTCTAATGTTCTGGTGAGAGTTCCGTGAAATATATACTGTGAATGGATGCAGGTGGGAGTCATTCAGTTAAATTCTTGGAAAACAAACAGTAAATATGTGGCTGTAGCCCAAATATGCTCATGCCTTTCAATTCAGTAATTGTTACAGGGATAGTTTTCTCTCTTTATCCCTCTTTTTAAGATTGTACTTATATATTTGAGAGAGAGAGAGAGAGAGCATGCCTGAATGAATGGGGGTGGAGTAGAGGGAGAAGGACAAGCAGACTCCCAGCTGAGAAAGGAGACAACCCCAAGGCTTCATCCTAGGACTCTGAGATCATGACCTGAGCTGAAGGCAAAATGCTTAACCAACTCAGCCACCCAGATGCCCTTGGAATAGTCTTTTTCATTTTACATATTCTAATAGATGCATGGTGATATCACTTAAATTTGCATTAACCTAATTACTAATAATTTTGAAAATATTTTTATGCATTCATTTGCCATCCATATATATACTCATTGGTCATGCCTTTAAGGTCTTCTGCCCATTATTTAAATTACTTTCTTTATTGAATTTTAAGAATTGTTTATTCTAGATTCAAGACCTTAACAGATATGTGATTTCCAAATATTTTCTCCCAGTCTGTAGCTTGCCTTCCCATTTTCTTAAAATTGTCTTTCAATGAGAAGTTTCTACATTTGACAAAGTCTAATTTATGAATTTTTACTTTACTTGGTCATGCTTTTGGTAGTATATCTAAAAAATCTTTGCATAAGCAAAGTTACAAATATTTTTGTCTTTGTTTTCTTCTAGAAATTTATAATTAGGTTTTAATTTTAGGTCTGAGATCCATTTTGAGTTCATTTTTACCTTTGACAGGTATGGATTGAAGTTCATGGTTTTGCATATGAATGTACAAATGTTTCAGCACCCATTGTTGACAAGATTATCCTTTCCTCTCTGAATTGCCTTTGTACCTTTGCCAAATACCAGTTGTTCATATATCTGTGGGTCTGTTTCTAAACTTTCTTTTATGTTCTGTTGATGTATTTCTATCTTGACACCAGTACTATGCTGTCTTGATTACTGTAGCTTTACAGTAAGTCTTGAAACCAAGTGGTGTTAGTTTTCCTGCTTTAATCTTTTTCAAATTTTCAGTTTTCTTTAATTTCTCTCAGCAGCATTTAGTATTTTTCAGTATAAATATTTCACACATCTTGTCATGTTAGTCTCTAGGGATTTCATATTTTTTGATGCTCTTGTAATTGATATAGTTCTTCAAAATTCAATTTGACTTTTTAAATGGCTGAATAGTATTCTACTATGTATATATACCACATTGTTTCTATCCTGTCATTTCTCAACAGACACTTAAATTGTTTCCAGGTCTCAGTTATTGTGAATAATGGTGCAATGAACATAAGAGTGCAGATATCTCTTCAAGATAATAATTTCCTTTTCTTTGCATATATATCCTGAATTGGGATTGCTGGATCATACAGTAGTTCTATTTTATTTTCTTTTTTAGGGAGAGAGACGGGGTTACAGGGGAAAGCAGAAGGAAAGAGAGAATCTTAAGCAGGACTTCACGCCCTGTGCAGAGCAATACAGAGCTTGATCTCAAGATCCTGAGATCATGACCTGAGCCAAAAATCAAGAGTTTCTCTGACTGAGAAACTCAGGTGACCCTCTATTTTAATTTTTTGAGGAACTTCATACTATTTTCTGTAATGGTGTGCCAATTTACATTTCTACCAAGAGTGGACAAGGGTTCCCTTTTCTCCACATCTTGGCCAATGCTTGTCATCTTTTGAATTTTTTACAATAACCATCTTATAGGCATGAGGTGATGTTTGACTCTGGTTTTGATTTGTATGTTCCTAATGATTAATTATGTTGAGCCCTTTTTATTTTAAATTTTTAAAAAATTTTATTTATTTATTTGAGAGAGAGAGAGAGAGCCAGAGAGAGCATGAGTGGGAAGTAGGAGAAGAGGGAGAAGCTCAGCAGGGAACCCGATGTGGGGCTTGATTCCAGGATCCTGGGATCACGACCTGAGCAGAAGGCAGATACTTAACCAACTGAACCATCCAGGTACCCTGAGCCCTTTTTAATATAACTGTTGTCCATTTGTATG
Source organism: Mustela putorius furo (assembly GCF_011764305.1). Taxonomy (NCBI): domain Eukaryota; kingdom Metazoa; phylum Chordata; class Mammalia; order Carnivora; family Mustelidae; genus Mustela; species Mustela putorius. The sequence continues at coordinate 179,755 of NW_025421995.1, forward strand.
TCTTCTTTGGAAAAATGTCTGTTCAGGTCCTTTGCCCATTTCTTATTTGGGGATTTTTTTGCTATTGAGTTTTATAAGTTCCTGTATATTTGGATATTAACCTCTTATTGGATATGTGGGTTTATAAATATTTTCTCCATTCTGTAAGTTTAACTTTTCATTTTATTAATCATTTCCCTTGCTGTGTAGAAGCTTTTTAGTTTGATATTGTCTACTTGGTTATTTTTGCTTTTGGTTTCTATGCTTTTGGTGTCATAGCCAAAAAAAAAAATCATTGTCAAGACCAATATCAATGAGCTTTTCCCCTGTTTTCTTCTATTAGATTTACAGTTTCAGGTTTTAAAAAAAATTTTTTTTTAATTTTTAAAATTTTTAAAAAAGATTTTATTTATTCATTTGACACACAGAGATCACAAGTAGGCAGAGAGGCAGGCAGAGAGAGAGAGAAGGAAGCAGGCTCCCCACTGAACAGAAAGCCTGATGTGGGGCTCAATCCCAGGACCCTGGGATCATGACCTGAGCTGAAGGCAGAGGCTTTAACCCACTGAGCCACCTAGGTGCCCCTAGTTTCAGGTTTTTTAAGTCTTTATTTTTAATTGAAGTATAATTGAGATACCATATTATTTTAGTTTCAAGTGAACAGCACAGTGATTTCTAACTCTACCACCATTCTCATAAGTATATAATGTTTAAGTCTCCATGCCCAATGTAGGACTTGAAGTCACAGCCCTACAATAAAAGTCATAGCCTTTATCAACACAGTCAGGTGCCCCCTTCTCATCTTTTCAATTCCACTATAACAAAGGGTCTTACCTTCTCCCGTACTTTTTGACTTATCCATTATGATGATTCATGGATTTCTATTTTATTTGGTGGGTAATAATTTTTTTGATCGCTCATTGCTATTGCAGAAATAAAACTATTTTATTGAGGGTATGGTTGGCAAAATTGTGTATATTTAGGTGTACAATATATTTTGATGCTATACATTGTGAAATGCCACAATTAAGCTAATTAACATATTCATCAGCTTACATAGTTAGCATGTGTGTGTGTGTGTGTGTGTGTGTGTGTTTGTGTGTGTGTGGTGAGAACCCTTAAGACCTCTTCTTAGGGCACCTGGCTGGCTCAAGTTGTTAGAACATGTCTTGCCCTTGGGGTTATAAGTTCAAACCCCATGTTGGATGTAGAGCTTACTTAAAAAAAAGAAATATTCTCTATTAGCAAATTTCAAGTATATAATACATTTTTATTTTAGTCACCATGCTATACATTAGGTTTCCTGAACATACGCCTTTGATAACTGAAAATTTATTCCTTTGTACCAACATCTCCCCATTTCCCCCATCCCTACAATACCTGGTAACAACTGTTTTATTTTCAATTTCCTTGAGTTCAACTCTTTTACGTTTCACATATGAGGTCATATGTGAAACATATCTGTCTTTCTGGCTTATTTTGCTTAGCATAATGTCTTCCAGGTATATCCATGGTGCTGTAAATGAAAGGATTTCCTTCCTTTTTATTTTATTTAATGAATTTATTTATTTTAAAAAGGTTTTATTTATTTATTTGTCAGAGAGAGAGAGAGAGAGCGCACAAGCAGACAGAGCGGCAGGCAGAGGCAGAAACAGGCTTCCCCCTGAGCAAGGAACCCAATGGGGAACTTGATCCTAGGACCCTGGGATTATGACCTGAGCCAAAGCAGCCGCTAACAGACTGAGCCACCCAGGCTTCCCTCCTTCCTTTTTAAATTTAAATTTTATGTCTGTTTATTCTTCTTTTTTTAAAATTTTTTATTTTTTTAATAAATATATAATATATTTTTATCCCCAGGGGTACTGTTTATTCTTCTTTAATTTTGAACAGTTTCTTTCTCAACCTTTCCTTGTCTTTCACATCATTGACATTTTTGGAGAATATAGGCCAATTATTTTACAGAATGTTGCTCAGTTTATGTTTGTTAGTCTTTACTCATGATCACGTGCAGGTTATATCCCTGGCCAGAATACTACTTAAGTGATCTTGTGTTGCTTTTAAGGATTCACATTCAGAGATACATGATATTTGTCTGTCCCTTACTGATGTTGAGGATTATTATTGATAATCATCTGGTCAAAGTATTGTCCACTTTCTTCCACTTTTTCTGCTGCACATTTAGATTTTTCTCCTTGTAATTTATGATCAACCTGTGATTTAATATGCCGAGAACTTGCAAATATCCTCTCCTCATGAAACTTACACTTCAATATTGAGTATCCTCCTGATGATTCTTGCCTAATCAATCTTTACTCTGATAGTTGTAAATAGTAATTTTCTAACTCTACTACCCTTTCTATATTTTTAATTGACATTTTGCTATAATAAAGGGTCTTGCTATCTCCCTTACTTTTTGATTTATCTATTCATTTTTTATTATGGATTCATAGATTTCAGTTTTATTCAATGAGTAATAACCTGTTAATGTCCTAATTTATTTTGGTGCTCAGATGGTCCCAGGTTTGGCCAGTTGGAGTTGTTTTTGCAGCCTCATGTGGCCATCATTCTTTGAGCAGGCCCTTACTTTTTGGCAAAATATACAATGTTCCACGCACATTTGGTACCTTCTCAGCTCCCGCCCTGGAATCCACCATTTCTACAAGGAATGCTTTATCTTTTGGTGGAAAATGGTATTTAAAAATTAAGATCTGAAAAAAACGGATACAGGCCATCTTTAACAAAAGGATAAAAGATAGTACCTATACTCAAACCCCAAAGTTTTTTTCTTAATCCTAGGAATCAAAAATAAGCTTAGTGCCAAAAGCTTAACAAAGCTCAGAGCTAAGATTCAGTGTAAAACTTATCTCACCATTATGGGTAAAGTGACTTTGAATGGGTGCAGACCCAAAGATTCTCAGATGTGCTCATTCTTATCGTATTAAAGAGTATGGAAACTGGAATCTCAGCAGAATCTAGGTAGCCCCTTCAAATTGTTAAAACTCTAACAATAGAGGAACATCAGTGACCTGCCTATGTCATAATAAACCAAGTACATTTAGCTTGCTGCAGCAAGCGAGAACTCCCCACAGGCAAAGTTTAGGAACATAATCTGGAAATCAGGGAGGACTTTTAAAATGAGTAGTAGGTGCTTACAGGGCAGAATAAATGTCTTTTCTTCTAGGGCAAAATAAATAAGTGTTAATACTTGGATCAAGTGCTCTAAGAGGGTTTTTAAAAAAAGAATTATTTATTTGAGTGAGAGAGTAAGAGAATCACAGAGAGAGAGGGAGAAAGAACTCCATTGTAGGGCTCCATTCTAGGATCATGACCTGAGTTGAAGGTACCCCAGGAAGAATCAGTTTTGTAAAGAGAAATTCCCCCAATGTTACAAAATTACTTAAGGAAAATCCACCCCCTCAAATTTAGCATTTTTGTTTTTGAGAGTAAAAGTTGAAACAAGGATTTAAAAATTCATCTAGAGGAAGGGTGCCTGGGTGACTCAGTCAGTTAAGTGCCTGGCTCTTGATTTCAGCTCAGGTCTTGATCTTAGGGTTGTGAGTTCAAGTCCTGTAAAAAATACTCATGAGAAAAATGATGTCATAGAACAGATGAAAATACTGACCACAGTGTCCATTATAAGGTAAAAAAATATATATCTATAGATATATAGATATATTTTTTTAAGGATTCCATCTAATAGGTAAAAATCTTTTTTTTTTTTTTTAAACTTTATTTGTGAGAGGGTCGCCAGGGTGGCTCAGTGGGTTAAAGCCTCTGCCTTCAGCTCAGGTCATGATCTCGGGGTCCTGGGATTGAATCTTGCATCAGACTCTCTGCTCAGCAGGGAACCTGCTTTCCACCGCCCCCCCAACCCCCCCACCCCTGGCCTGCCTCTGCCTACTTGTGGTCTCTCTCTCTGTCAAATAAAGAAATAAAATTAAAAAAAAAAAAAGATTTTGTTTGTGAGAGACAGAAAGAGTGTGAAAGAGTGTCTACAAACAGGGGTGAGTAGCAGGTTGAGGGAGAAGCAGCACCTCCCTCCGCCCCGAGAACAGGGAGCCTAACTCTGGACTGGATCCCAGAGCCCCAGGATCATAACTCAAGTCAAAGGCAGAACTTCAACTGACTGAGCCACCCAGGGATCCCTACTAGGTAAAAATCTTAATGTAACTATAATGTAGAAAATCATATATTAGTAAGTTTTTCTTTGAGATTTAGGAGTGATTATTGTGGATATACAAAGTCTTTCTCCTTCAGATAACATAAAAACATTCACATATATTTTTTTTAATCTCAGTCCAACTTTTGTATTTTATTAATCTGGAATTCTTTATGAAAAATAGTTTGAAGTAGGAACATAATTATTTTTCATTTACCAGTTACCTCAGTATCATTTATTGAATAAACCTTCCTTTCTCTACTATTAAAGGTTCTATTTCAATCATATTCTAAATTTGTATGTATGTGAATATATAATATGCATACATGTACACATACATATATATTGATTGCTTTTGGGGCACATCTTAGTTTCATTAGTTTTCTTATTAATAACTAGGTTTTTTTTTTTTAAAGAATTTATTTATTTATTTGAAAGAGAGAGAGAGAGCACAAACAGGGGGAGCAGCAGAGGAAGAGGGAGAAGCAGGCTCTGCTGAGCAGGAAACCCAATGCAGGGCTAGATCCCAGGACCCTGGATCATGACCCTGAGTCAAAGGCAGACACCTAACTGACTGAGCCACCCAGACACCCCTTATTTGTAACTCATTTAGAACCAGTATATGAAGCTGAATTAGAATGAATATATATATTCTATTATCTATAAAAATACCAACCCATCTAAAAGTAGAAATTCTAGGGGCGCCTGGTGGCTCAGTAGGTTAAAGTCTCTGCCTTCAGCTAAGGTCATGATCCCAGGGTCCTGAGATCAAGCCCTACATTGGGCTCTCTGCTCAGCAGGGAGCCTGCTTCCTCCTCTCTTTCTGCCTGCCTCTCTGCCTAATTGTGATCTCTGTCTGTCAAATAAATAAATAAAATCTTTAAAAAAAATAGAAATTCTAGTTGAATAATAGTTGTTTTGCAAAGAAACTTTTATTTACATTTAGTTGGCAAAACACACTACAAAGTAGTTATTTTAAAAGGAAATCACATGTATCTCAGTGAAATCATTATTTTTCAATAAAAATGTTAACCTTCCCCCTAAAGATACAAACGTAGTGATCTGAAGGGGCACGTGCACCCGAATGTTTATAGCAGCAATGTCCACAATAGCCAAACTATGGAAAGAACCTAGATGTCCATTAACAGATGAATGGATCAAGAAGATGTGGTATATATACACAATGGAATACTATGCAGCCATCAAAAGAAATGAAATCTTGCCATTTGCGACAATGTGGATGGAACTAGAGCGTATCATGCTTAGCGAAATAATTCAAGCGGAGAAAGACAACTATCATATGATCTCCCTGATAGGAGGAAGTGGTGATGCAACATGGGGGCTTAAGTGGGTAGGAGAAGAATAAATGAAGCAAGATGGGATTGGGAGGGAGACAAACCATAAGTGACTCTTAATCTCACAAAACAAACTGAGGGTTGCTGGGGGGAGGGGGGTTGGGAGAAGGGGGGTAGGGTTATGGACATTGGGGAGGGTATGTGCTTTGGTGAGTGCTGTGAAGTGTGTAAACCTGGTGATTCACAGACCTGTACCCCTGGGGATAAAAATATATGTTTATTTAAAAAAATGTTAACCTTCCTGAATAGTGTGTATATATCCTACATAGCATACCCATTTATCTTGGATATTGTCTCTATATCCTACCTTGTATGGCGCCTTAGAAGACAAGCCAGAGTCACATAGGTCATTATAATGATTATGCCTTTGTATGTGTGGGTGGAGAAGCAAACAGCCCAGAAAAGGATCATTTCCTGGACTTTACACCTTAATAAGAAACGAGCAAATAATTTTTTTATGTTTCCAATGGGATTTATTTATACTTAGGTAAAAGTAGCAAATGTTCACATAAGTTATTTCCTTAATCATATTTATTTTGTACGACCACATTGTTATCAAGCAGCATTATGGAATGTTCCCTGGATCCACAGTTCTGAACTTTCCAACTATTATATGCATCCTCTTTTCCAAGTTTAGACATGACCTTGTAACTGAAGAAGCATGGCTTGTTATTGCAAAGTTGTCATGTGTGACAATCTGACATCACAGGAGAAGCCTCTTGATGAAGAATGTTTTATCTTTCATTCATTTACAAAATGGCATTTTTCTTTTTATGTGATTTTACAACCCATGTGATTTTATTTTCAATTCTTTGTTCTTCTGATACAATGAAATCAAACCAGTTAAAACTAAGCAGTGTAGCAATAAAATCAACCAAATACACAGGATGATATATCTTATATAGGGTATTTTAAAAGATGTTTATGTTTTATATTACAGATCTGTATTTAATGTACTTGGGCAATAAAAAGTTAGAAGCATGTAAACAAAAAAATTTCAATTTGATGCATTGTTTTAATACTCACAAAAATCTGGGTTTGTTTCTTTTTCAGGAGTACAGTGAAATAGTCCTACATTAAAATTCAAAGGTCTTTCTGCTTTCATATTTTTCCTGGAGATTCTTATTTTATACATTTTTAGGTAACAGAGTAATTCTTTAATTTCACTGAGAAAACGCCATTGCTTTGTTAGATAGGATTATCAGATTTTAGGCCAATTTTGCTGGCCTTACGTTCATGAACATTGATTATTTCACTGTTTACTTTTCCAAACATGTGCTTATATTAAAGATCCAAAAACTTAAATGGGGAGTCATTGGTAATAATAAATGTACAGTGATTGAGAAGGACAATGACAAATCTTAGGGGCTGAAGTTTTTGTTGTTATGATGAAAGCTCTATTGTGTTAAGTTAGCTGTGCAGAGAAACATTTGGAGACAGGAAAATGCATTATGTCCAAGAAACCATATTGCATGCTTAGTTGACTGCTAGAAATTCTCTGGTTTGATGCATCGCTGATATTTATGGTGGAATCTACATGCAGCTTCTTCAGCAAGCTCGTTGCTCCATCAAGAGCCCTCAGTATTACAGATGCCTCACAGCCTGTCACTACGTGTCTCTGAGCTCCCAGCCAGGGAGGTTGTAGATTCTCCAACAAAATCCAGTGTTAGATTCAGAACTGAAGGTGTTTTATTTCAGTTACCTACAATACCTATAAAAAGCAAATTTCAAAAAAAAGAGCAAATTTTGTTAGAGTTCTTATTGTACTTTTAATAGGTACATGAGTTATTTTAGTGTCTACTACAAATTTTTGCTTACAAATACAAATTGTTTATAAGAACTATTATTATAGAGGTGACTTAGAAATTATTTTATGATCTATTCGAAGGAATTCCAGCATAGATAACAATTACAATATTTACATTTATTTTTATCTCAAATGACTTATAAACACCTTTGTATTAGGTAAAACTTCAAACCCACAAATTAAAATGAACCATCTCCACATACCCATCATCCATCCTAAGAGATTATCAACAATTCTGTTTGTCATTCTTCAGTAACATTTGTTGATTGTTTAAATAGCAGGCAGTTTTCCAAATCTGGTTTACCTCTTTCAAAATTCACAAAATCCAAGTGAGCTAGGTTAGAGGCAGATTACTATAAAGCAATTAAATTTTGTTTGCATGAGTACCTTCCAATATGTTCACACATATATTTATTTTTGTTAAATTTGCAAAAGTTAGATATTTCAACCATAATCAGTTAAGACAACTGTCTTTCCCTTTCAGTTGTCCCTTAGTCATATTTTCTCCTTTGATTGTAACCATGGAATGGCAGTGGGCATATCTGAGATTTTGTTAAGGATTTTGTTAAGGGATGTATTTTTGTGCTTTGTCATCTCATCTATGTATGGTTATGTTAGTGGTGGCCTTTCCACTTTGCAGTGCCTTCTAGCAAAAACATGAAAATGGTCAATTCAAAGAATATTTAAGAGGATCCACTCCATAGAAAACTTGAAATGCCTTGAAGTCTTACAGCTTAGATGTCAGAGCAACTTAAAAAAGGTCTCCCCAAATTTGACAACAATCCTAAAAATTACATTGCTACTGAAGAGCTAAGAATTTGAAAGAAAACTCTGTAAAGTGTAAAAAAAAAAGCAATTTTTCATCCACTATGCTGCAGGATAGTCCAAATTATTTTTTTTATTCATTCTATTGCAAAGTTGTCAAATGAAGAGGCAGTCAACATGTAAGCAACTCCCCAAAAGTAAGATAAAAATATTATAGAGCTGTTAATAAAAATATTATGTAACTCCCCCTCCATTATGTGACATTTGAGAAATTCGTTAACATTTAAACATTATGTCATTTTGGGGTATCTGGCTGGTTTAGTCAGCAGAGCACACAACTCTTGATCTCAAGGTCTCTGTTGGGCATGGAGCCTATGCAGAGCTGTAATTGATTGTGTATTCATAATTTTGTGTTTCTTAAAGTGAGTTCTCTAAATACTATTAAGCTGTAGGTTCCACAAATCCTGGATCCATTCTAAGGTAGATAGTATTATTATCCCACCTTAAATTAAAATTCGAAGAGGTCAAGTGACTTTCCAAAGGCCACACATTTATCAAGAGGTGGAACAGGCTTAGAAACCAGAATTTCTGATCCTAAAACATATAATTTTATATGTCCACTTGGCTAGGCTACTAAGTTGTTTGGTCAGACACCAGTCTATATGTTGCTGTGAAGGTATTTTTTAGATGAGATTAACATTCATACAGTAGATTTTCAGTAAAGCACACTACCCTCCATGATACAGGTGGGTCTCACCCAAGCAGTTGAAGGCCTTAATAAAAAAGACAGAGGTCCTTTGACTAAGGAGGAATTCTGCCTTCACACCACCTTTTTTTTTTTTTTTTAAGATTTTATTTATTTGTCAGAGACAGAGGGAGAGAGAGCGAGCGAGCACAGGCAGACAGAGAGGCAGGCAGAGGCAGAGGGAGAAGCAAGCTCTCCGCCGAGCAAGGAGCCTGATGTGGGACTCGATCCCAGGACCCTGGGATCATGACCTGAGCCGAAGGCAGCTGCTTAACCAACTGAGCCACCCAGGCGTCCCCACCTTTTTTTTTTAATTATATTACTTTTTTAAAAAATTTCTTTTCAGCATAACAGTATTCACTTTTTTTGCACCACACCCAGTGTTCCATGCAATACGGGCCGTCCTTAATACTCACCACCTGGCTCCCCCAACCTCCCTCCCCTGTGCCCCTTCAGAACCCTCAGGTTGTTTTTCAGAGTCCATAGTGTCTCATGGTTCACCTCCCCTTCCAATTTCCCTCAACTCCCTTCTCCTCTCCATCTCCCCATGTCCTCCATGCTATTTGTTATGCTCCACAAATAAGTGAAACCATATGATAATTGACTCTCTCTGCTTGACTTATTTCACTCAGCATAATCTCTTCCAGTCCCGTCCATGTTGCTGCAAAAGTTGGGTATTCGTCCTTTCTGATGGAGGCATAATCATCTTTGAACTCAAGACTACAACATCAACTCCCTGGGGCCGCAGCCTGGTAGCCCATCTTGCAGATTTTGGACTCACCAGTCCTTACAGTTGTGTGTGCCAATTCCTTCAAGTGTCTCTTTTCTATACATCCCATTCTGTTTCTCTGGAGAACCATGACTAGTGCAATAAAAAATACAAAGGACTCTGGGGACATACAAAGGATGTATGTCCTTTGTATGTGTATGTATACAAAGGACATCAAAATAAAAAGCTTTGACACAGTAAAGAAAAGCATCAGCAAAACAAAAAAGCAACCTACTGAATGAGAGAGGATATTTGCAAATGACCTATCTGATAAAGGGTTAATATCCAAAATATTTAGAACTTCTGCAACTCAACACCAAGAAACCCCCCCAAACAATCCAATTCAAAAGATGGGCAGAAGACCTGCATAGACATTTTTCCAAAGAAGACATACTGATGACCAATGGGCACATGAAAAGATGCTCAGCATCATTAATCATCAAGGAAATGTAAATCAAAGCCACAGTGAGACATCACCTGACACATGTCAGAATGGCTAAAATCAAAAACACAGAAAAAAACAAGTGTTGACAAGGATTAGAGGAAAGGGAATCCTCATACAAATTGGTACAAATTGGTAAATTGGTACAGCCACTATGGAAAACAGTATGGAGTTTCCTCAAAAAAATTTTTTAAAAAGTAGAAATATCATATGGTCCAATAATTCTACTACTGGGTATTTACCTGAAGAAAACAAAAACAGTAATTTGAAAAGATATATGCACGCTTATGTTTATTAAAGCATTATTGGCAATAACAAGGTATGGAAGCAAACTAAGAATCCATCAATAGATGAATGGATAAGGAAGATGTGGTATGTGTACACACACACACTCTGGAATATAATGTAGCCATAAAAGGACAAGATGATCCCACTTGTGGCAACATGGATGGACCTAGAGAATATTATACTAAGTGAAATAAGTCAGGCTAAGAAAGCCAAATACCATATGATTTCTCTCATATGTGGAATCCTAAAAAAACCAAAAAAAAAAAAAACAAAGAACAAACAAATGAATAAGGAAAAGCAGAATCATACAGGTAAATACAGAGAAAAAAATTTGATGGTTGCTAGAGGGGTTAGGGTGAGGGATGGGCAAAATGGGTAAGGGGTTTGGGAGATACAAGCTTCCAGTTATGGAATGAATAAGTCATGGAAATAAAAGGCACAGCAAAAGGAATAGAGTCAATAGTATTACAATAGGGTTTATGGTGACAGATGGTAGCTACACTTAGGTAAGCAAAGCATAACATATGAACTTGTTGAATCACTATATTGTACACCTGAAACTAACATTAAGTTATAATATATGTATATGTAATATTATTGTTGAGATTAAACTGACCTGAAACTAACATAACATTTTGTGTTAAGAACACTGAAATTAAAAAACGAATAAAAAGATTTCTTAAAAAAATGCAAAGAACTATATGTTAGTTGACTATATGCTAGTGTTGACTCTCTAATAGTTACTAATCATATAATCTTGGCAATTCATTTAACCTCCTTAGGGTTTAGTCTTATTATCTTCAAAGTAAGGAAATCATTTTTGATCAAGATTTCTTAATTTTGGCACAGTTGACATTTTGGGTTAGGTAATACTTGTTGTAGGGGAGAATATCCTATGTCTTGTGGGATGTTTAGCAACATCTGTGGCTCCGTCCACTAGATGCCAGTAGTTTCATCCAGTTGGGACAATTGTATCTATCTCCAGACATTTTCAAACAACCCCTAGCTGAGGGGCAAGGGACAAAATTTCCTCCCATCCTACTTGAGCACTGCTGTATTAGGTCATCTTTAAGTTAGAATATATGCATATGTAATATTATTGTAGGGATTAAATTGGCTGAGGCAACTTTGGAAACTTCAGAAGGCTGTATGACTATTTAGTGGGATGTTATAGAGGTGATTTTTTTTTTTTAAGATTTTATTTATTTATTTGACAGACACAGCGAGAGAGGGAACTCAAGCAGGGGGAGTGGGAGAGGGAGAAGCAGGCTTCCTGCTGATCAGAGAGTCTGATGCTGGCTTGATCCCAGGATCCTGGGATCATGACGGGAGTTGAAGGTAGATGCCCAGCAACCCATGTGTCCCCCCAGAGGTGATATTTTAATATTCTGTAACTCTTACAAATAAAGTTTTCTTTAGTTCCTATAAGAAAGAAGCAAAAAATGGAGAAAGGCCTGAAAGATTGACAACAGAAGCTCTTGGCAAAGTGAGCCCCAGGCAACTTGAGGGCAGTCACAGGAATGAAAGAGAAAAGCTAAAAGGGGGAGAAGGATGGAGTTTAGTGCTTATCCTCTCAGAAACGAGTCTTAGCTGGGAAATTATTGTTGTTTCAAGTCCAAGCCACCTGCGGCCACCTTGTGCTAAGCACTAGGTGGAGGCCATAGTCTACCAGAGGGCCCACTGGTGGGGTTGCTAGGAATTTGCGGAAATCTCCGTGATTTTGTAGTGCATGTTACCTTGCTAATAGTCATGCAAAGAAAGTTATTTTTCCAAAGGATGCTTTTTGGTGTGGAGGGAGGAGGGAGTATGATTTGCCTGAGTAAGTGCTGTCATCTTAGGGCTTCTGTTAGATGACCAAAAAGAGAAAAACACAGCGGCGTTCCACTAGATGGGGCTATATGGGACTAATTTATGCAGTGTGGCTAAATTAGGTTGGATATGACCCTGTCTTTCCCAGCATATCTTCTCAGTCCTTTTGAGATAATTTGGAATTATCAATACTTCGAATGAAAGATACCTGACAATTAAGAAAATTTTTCCATTCTAGTGTTTATCTCCACTTCTGATTCTAAATATACACATTTCTATTCCAAGCAACTTGTCCACAAAGTAAGGCTCAGGCCCAGAAAGCAACAGAACATTTTGCGTTCTTAGCAAAAGATTTGTTCCTTTTTTCTATTTGAATTAATGCTGTAGTCAGGTGATTATTAACACTACTACTAGGTTGCAAGTAGAAACAGTACTGATATAAAACCCTTTTAACTTTAATCTCTTCAATGCTCGACTGACTGATAGTCAGAGATGAGTTTTATGCGTACTCTTGGCAGTCTGAGGTATTAAAAAGGCAGAAGTTGGGATATTAAAATACTTCGCAGAGCTCTGAAATATAATAACGTCCTCCAAAGGGTAGCCTGATAGAGAAGACCCTTGGAGCTCTGGTTACATGGCATTTAGCAGGGGAACTCGGCTATTCTACATCTGGATGACTGGGTAGTCTTATATCAAAACGAGCCGTTCTAATGGCTCATTTAAGCAATTATCTCCCAACTGGGAAGTTGTGAAATTCACAATCTACTGAAATGTTTAATCAGTTGGGGAGAAAAAAGAGAAAAAATATCAATCATATCTTGTATAAAACTGCAAGTTGGTCACCAGTATGGGTGAGCCAAGGGAAAGACCCTGCCCTACAGTTGTTTTAAGTGGGTTTTTTTGTTTGTTTGTTTATTTTTTTAGTATTGGTGACCCTCATCAGAACTAGGCTTCGTTATATAGCAAAATTGTAAGCTGCCCTCAAGGGTGTTGGGGGTGGTAGTCAGGAATGGGTAGAAGATAGATGGTGGGAAAGAATACATTACCCAAGTCTCTAATCCCATTTAAAACACAGTAAGAACATAAAAACAAATAAGATGTTTGAAGGTGGCTAGAGTTAGGCAGAGAACAAATAAATAGAAAGTCAAAGATAAAAGTAAACAAAATGGAAGAAAAACCTCCCTTTGTGTATTTACCATATACCTCTATGAATAAAAAAATATTAAAAACAGGGGAGGAGTCAAGATGGCGGAGAAGTAGCAAGCTGAGACTGCTTCAGCTAGCCGGAGATCAGCTAGATAGCTTATCTAAAGATTGCAAACACCTGAAAATCCATCGGCAGATCGAAGAGAAGAAGAACAGCAATTCTGGAAACAGAAAATCAGCCACTTTCTGAAAGGTAGGACCAGCGGAGAAGTGAATCCAAAGCGACGGGAAGATAGACCCCGGGGGGAGGGGCCGGCTCCCGGCAAGCGGCGGAGCAACCGCGCACAAAATCAGGACTTTTAAAAGTCTGTTCCGCTGAGGGACATCGCTCCAGAGGCTAAACCGGGGCGAAGCCCACGCGGGGTCAGCGTGGCCTCAGGTCCCGCAGGGTCACAGAAGGATCGGGGGTGTCTGAGTGTCGCAGAGCTTGCGGGTATTGGAACGGGGAAAGCCGGCTACAGAGACAGAGCCGACAGTAATCTCGCAGCTCCGTGTTACCTTGAAACCGGTCGCAGGCTCGGTGAGCTCGGAGCGCGGCCGGAGGTCAGGCAGACGGGAGTAGTAACTGGGCGCTGTTCTCTGAGGGGCGCACTGAGGAGTGGGCCCTGGGCTCTCGGCTCCTCCAGGCCGGAGACCAGGAGGGCCGCCATTTGTATTCCCGTCCTCTGGAACTCTACGGAAAGCGCTCAGGGAACAAAAGCTCCTGAAAGCAAACCCGAGCGGATTACTCACCCCCGGCCCCGGGTAAGGGCGGTGTAATTCCGCCTGGGGCAAAGACACTTGAGAATCACTACAACAGGCCCCTCCCCCAGAAGATCAACAAGAAATCCAGCCGAGACCAAGTTCACCTACCAAGGAGTGCGGTTTCAATACCAAGGAGAGCAGCAGAATTCCAGAGAGGAGGAGAAAGCCAAGCACGGAAACTCATGGCTTTTTTCCTGTGATTTTTTTTAGTCTTGCAGTTAATTTAATTTTTTTTTTTTTTTTTTTTTTTTTTTTCTCGCCTTCGGGTAAATTTTTTTTTTTTTAACTGTTACCTTTTTCTTTTTTAACGATTTTTTACTAGTTTATCTATATATATATATATATATATTTTTTTACATTTTTCTTAGGTTTTTTTTTTCTTTTTAAAAAATTCTTTTCTTTTCTTTTTTTTTTTTTTTTTTTTTTTTTTTTTTTTTTTCTTTTTTCCTTTTTGAACCTCTTTTTTATTCCCCTTTCTCCTTTTTTGAACCTCACGATTTTGGATCGATTTTGGATCTCTTTAATTTGGTTAAAGCATATATTTTCCTGGGGTTGTTGTTGCCACCCTTTTAGTATTTTACTTGCCCCTTCATTTACTCTTATCTGGACAAAAATGACAAGACGTAAAAATTCAACACAAAAAAAAAGAACAAGAGGCAGGTAGAGTACCGAAGGCTAGGGACTAATCTAATCAATACAGACATCGGTAATATGTCAGATCTAGAGAGTTCAGAATGACAATTCTCAAGGTTCTAGCCGGGCTCGAAAAAGGCATGGAAGATATTAGAGAAACCCTCTCGAGAGATATAAAAGCCCTTTCTGGAGAAATAAAAGAACTAAAATCTAACCAAGGTGAAATCAAAAAAGCTATTAATGAGGTGTGCAATCAAAAATGGAGGCTCTCACTGCTAGGATAAATGAGGCAGAAGAAAGAATTAGTGATATAGAAGACCAAATGACAGAGAATAAAGAAGCTGATCAAAAGAGGGACAAACAGCTACTGGACCACGAGGGGAGAATTCGAGAGAGATAAGTGACACCATAAGACGAAACAACATTAGAATAATTGGGATTCCAGAAGAAGAAGAAGAAAGTGAGAGGGGAGCAGAAGGTATACTGGAGAGAATTATGGGGGGAGAATTTCCCCAATATGGCAAAGGGAACGAGCATCAAAATTCAGGAGGTTCAGAGAATGAAATGCCCCTCAAATCAATAAGAATAGGCCCCACACCCCGTCACCTAATAGTAAAATTTACACAAGTCTCAATGACAAAGAGAAAATCCTGAAAGCAGCCCGGGAAAAGAAGTCTGTAACATACAATGGTAAAAATATTAGATTGGCAGCTGACTTATCCACAGAGACCTGGCAGGCCAGAAAGAGCTGGCATGATATTTTTCAGAGCACTAAACGAGAAAAACATGCAGCCAAGAATACTATATCCAGCTAGGCTATCATTGAAAATAGAAGGAGAGATTAAAAGCTTCCAGGACAAACAACAACTGAAAGAATTTGCAAATACCAAACCAGCTCTACAGGAAAATCTTGAAAGGGGTCCTCTAAGCAAAGAGAGAGAGCCTACAAGTGGTAGATCAGAAAGGAACACAGAGACCATATACAGTAACAGTCACCTTACAGGCACATACAAACAATGGCACTAAATTCATATCTCTCAATAGTTACCCTGAATGTGAATGGGCTAAATGCCCCTGTCAAAAGACACAGGGTATCAGAATGGATAAAAAAAACAAAAACCCATCTATATGTTGCCTCCAAGAAACACATTTTAAGCCCGAAGACACCTCCAGATTTAAAGTGAGGGGGTGGAAAAGAATTTACCATGCCATGCTAATGGACATCAGAAGAAGAAAGCAGGAGTGGCAATCCTTATATCAGATCAATTAGATTTTAAGCCAAAGACTATAATAAGAGATGAGGAAGGACACTATATCATACTCAAAGGGTCTGTCCAACAAGAAGATTTAACAATTTTAAATATCTATGCCCCCAATGTGGGAGCAGCCCAAACTATATAAACCAATTAATAACAAAATCAAAGAAACACACTCATCAACAATAATACAATGATAGTAGGGGACTTTAACACTCCCCTCACTGAAATGGACAGGTCATCCAAAGCAAAAGATCAGCAAGGATATAAAGGCCTTAAATGACACACTGGACCAGATGGACATCATCACAGATATATTCAGAATATTTCATCCCAAAGCAAACAGAATACACATTCTTCTCTAGTGCACATGGAACATTCTCCAGAATAGATCACATCCTCGGTCCTAAATCAGGACTCAACCGGTATCAAAAGATTGGGATCATTCCCTGCTGCATATTTTCAGACACAATGCTCTAAAGCTAGAACTCAACCACAAAAGGAAGTTTTGGAAAGAACCAAATACATGGAGACTAAACAGTATCCTTCTAAAGAATGAATGGGTCAACCGGGAAATTAAAGAAGAATTGAAAAAAAATCATGGAAACAAATGATAATGAAAATACAACGGTTCAAAATCTGTGGGACACAACAAAGGCAGTCCTGAGAGGAAAATATATAGCGGTACAAGCCTTTCTCAAGAAACAAGAAAGGTCTCAGGTACACAACCTAACCCTACACCTAAAGGAGCTGGAGAGAAAGAACAAGAAAGAAACCCTAAGCCCAGCAGGAGAAGAGAAATCATAAAGATCAGAGCAGAAATCAATGAAATAGAAACAAAAAAAAACAATAGAACAAAATCAACGAAACTAGGAGCTGGTTCTTTGAAAGAATTAATAAAATTGATAAACCCCTGGCCCGACTTAT
The DNA here is from genome assembly GCF_011764305.1 of Mustela putorius furo. NCBI lineage: Eukaryota > Metazoa > Chordata > Mammalia > Carnivora > Mustelidae > Mustela > Mustela putorius. The sequence continues at coordinate 196,639 of NW_025421995.1, forward strand.
CAAAAAGAAAAGAGAAAGGACCCAAATAAATAAAATCATGAATGAAAGAGGAGAGATCACAAACTAACACCAAAGAAATACAAACTATTATAAGAACATACTATGAGCAACTCTACGGCAATAAATTTGACAATCTGGAAGAAATGGATGCATTCCTAGAAACATATAAACTACCACAACTGAACCAGGAAGAAATAGAAAGCCTGAACAGACCCATAACCAGTAAGGAGATTGAAACAGTCATTAAAAATCTCCAAACAAACAAAAAGCCCAGGGCCAGACGGCTTTCCGGGGGGGGGAATTCTACCAAACATTTAAAGAAGAACTAATTCCTATTCTCCTGAAAACTGTTCCAAAAAATAGAAATGGAAGGAAAACTTCCAAACTCATTTTATGAGGCCAGCATCACCTTGATCCCAAAACCAGACAAGGATCCCACCAAAAAAGAGAGCTATAGACCGATATCCTTGATGAACACAGATGCGAAAATACTCAACAAAAAATACTAGCCAATAGGATTCAACAGTACATTAAAAAGATTATTCACCACGACCAAGTGGGATTTATTCCAGGGCTGCAAGGTTGGTTCAACATCCGCAAATCAGTCAATGTGATACAACACATCAATAAAAGAAAGAACAAGAACCATATGATACTCTCAATAGATGCTGAAAAAGCATTTGACAAAGTACAACATCCCTTCCTGATCAAAACTCTTCAAAGTGTAGGGATAGAGGGCACATACCTCAATATCATCAAAGCCATCTATGAAAAACCCACCGCAAATATCATTCTCAATGGAGAAAAAACTGAAAGCTTTTCCGCTAAGGTCAGGAACACGGCAGGGATGTCCATTATCACCACTGCTATTCAACATCGTACTAGAGGTCCTAGCCTCAGCAATCAGACAACAAAAGGAAATTAAAGGCATCCAAATCGGCAAAGAAGAAGTCAAATTATCACTCTTCGCAGATGATATGATACTATATGTGGAAAACCCAAAAGACTGCACTCCAAAACTGCTAGAACTTATACAGGAATTCAGTAAAGTGTCAGGATATAAAATCAATGCACAGAAATCAGTTGCATTTCTCTACACCAACAGCAAGACAGAAGAAAGAGATATTAAGGAGTCAATCCCATTTACAATTGCATCCAAAACCATAAGATACCTAGGAATAAACCTAACCAAAGAGACACAGAATCTATACTAAGTACTCATGAAAGAAATTGAGGAAGACACAAAGAAATGGAAAAATGTTCCATGCTCCTGGATTGGAAGAATAAATATTGTGAAAATGTCTATGCTACCTAAAGCAATCTACACATTTAATGCAATTCCTATCAAAGTACCATCCATCTTTTTCAAAGAAATGGAACAAATAATTCTAAAATTTATATGGAACCAGAAAAGACCTCGAATAGCCAAAGGGATATTGAAAAAAGAAAGCCAACGTTGGTGGCATCACAATTCCGGACTTCAAGCTCTATTACAAAGCTGTCATCATCAAGACAGCATGGTACTGGCACAAAAACAGACACATAGATCAATGGAACAGAATAGAGAGCCCAGAAATAGACCCTCAAATCTATGGTCAACTAATCTTCGACAAAGCAGGAAAGAATGTCCAATGGAAAAAAGACAGCCTTTTCAATAAATGGTGCTGGGAAAAATTGGACAGCCACATGCAGAAAAATGAAATTGGACCATTTCCTTACACCACACACAAAAATAGACTCAAAATGGATGAAGGACCTCAATGTACGAAAGGAATCCATCAAAATCCTTGAGGAGAACACGGGCAGCAACCTCTTCGACCTCTCTGCCGGCAGCAACATCCTCCTAGGAACAACGCAAAAGGCAAGGGAAGCAAGGGAAAAAATGAACTACTGGGATTTCATCAAGATCAAAAGCTTTTGCACAGCAAAGGAAACAGTTAACAAAATCAAAAGACAACTGACAGAATGGGAGAAGATATTTGCAAACGACATATCAGATAAAGGACTAGTGTCCAGAATCTATAAAGAACTTAGCAAACTCAACACCCAAAGAACAAATAATCCAATCAAGAAATGGGCAGAAGACATGAACAGACATTTCTGCAAAGAAGACATCCAGATGGCCAACAGACACATGAAAAAGTGCTCCATATCACTCGGCATCAGGGAAATACAAATCAAAACCACAATGAGATATCACCTCACACCAGTCAGAATGGCTAAAATCAACAAGTCAGGAAATGACAGATGCTGGCGAGGATGCGGAGAAAGGGGAACCCCTCCTCCACTGTTGGTGGGAATGCAAGCTGGTGCAGCCCACTCTGGAAAAACAGCATGGAGGTTCCTCAAAATGTTGAAAATAGAACTGCCCTATGACCCAGCAATTGCACTATTGGGTATTTACCCTAAAGATACAAAATGTAGTGATCCAAAGGGACACATGCACCCGAATGTTATAGCAGCAATGTCCACAATAGCCAAAACTATGGAAAGAACCTAGATGTCCATCAACAGATGAATGGATCAAGAAGATGTGGTATATATACACAATGGAATACTATGCAGCCATCAAAAAAAATGAAAATCTTGCCATTTGCAACAACATGGATGGAACTAGAGCGTATCATGCTTAGCGAAATAAGTCAAGCAGAGAAAGACAACTATCATATGATCTCCCTGATATGAGGAAGTGGTGATGCAACATGGAGGCTTAAGTGGGTAGAAGAATAAATGAAACAAGATGGGATTGGGAGGGAGACAAACCATAAGTGACTCTTAATCTCACAAAACAAACTGAGGGTTGCCGGGGGGAGGGGGTTTGGGGAGAAGGGGGGGGG
>NW_025421996.1:0-26275 GCF_011764305.1 Mustela putorius furo
AATACAAATCAAAAACACATTGACATACCACCCTCCCTCAGGTCAGAATGGCTCACATTAAATCAGTGGAGGAAATGACAAATATTGGCAAGGATGCAGAGAAAGGGTGTATCCTCCTACATTGCTGGTGGGAATGCAAGCTGATGTAGCCCCCTCTGGAAAACCACTGTCTGGAGGTTTCCTCAAAAAAGTGAAAATAGATCTAACATATGACCCCAGTAAATCGCACTACTGGGTATGTACCTAAAGATTACAAATGTAGTAATCTGAAGGAGCATGTGCACCCAATATTTATAGCAAGCAATGTACAGAATAGCTAACTATGGAAAGAACCCCGATTGTCTATAAAGAATGAAAGGATAAAGAATATTTGGCATATCTATATCTACATAGATATAGATATATCCGATATAGCACACCACATGTGCACACCACACAGCACACACACACACACAAACATAATGAATACTATGCAGTCCACCAAAAACTCGAATTTTTGCCATTTACAATGATTTATAGAACTAGAGTAAATGAAAAAAATAGACCTAGAGTTATATTGATGCAGAGGAGAAGATGGCGGCGGAGAGGTAGCAAGCTGAGACTGCTTCAGCTAGGCGGAGATCAGCTAGATAGCTTATCTAAAGATTGCAACACCTGAAAATCCATCGGCAGATCGAAGAGAAGAAGAACACAGCAATTCGGAAAAAGAAAAACAACAACCACTTTCTGAAAGGTAGGACCCGCAGAGAAGTGAATCCAAGCGACGGGAAGATAGACCCGGGGGGGAGGGGGCCGGCCTCCCGGCAAGCGGCAGAGCAAAACCGCGCACAAAATCAGGACTTTTAAAAGTCTGTTCCGCTGAGTGGACATCGCTCCAGAGGCTAAAACCGGGGCGAAGCCCACGCGGGGTCAGCGTGGCCTCAGGTCCCGCAGGGTCACAGAAGGATCGGGGGTGTTCTGAGTGTCGCAGAGCTTGCGGGTATTGGAACGGGAAAGCCGGCTACAGAGACAGAGCCGACAGTAAGCTCGCAGCTCCGTGTTTACCTTTGAACCGGTTGGGCAGGCTGGTGATCTCGTAGCGCGGCCGGAGGTCAGGCAGACGGGAGTAACTGGGCGCTGTTCTCTGAGCGCGCACTGAGGAGTGGGGGCCCTGGGCTCTCGGCTCCTCCGGGCCGGAGACCAGGAGGCCGCCATTTGTATTCCCGTCCTCTGGAACTCTACGGAAAGCGCTCAGGAACAAAAGCTCCTGAAAGCAAACCCGAGCGGATTACCCCCTCACCCCGACCCCCGGGTAAGGGCGGTGTAATTCCGCCTGGGGCAAAGACACTTGAGAATCACTACAACAGGAGGCCCCTCCCCCAGAAGACAACAAGAAATCCAGCCCGAGACCAAGTTCACAACTACCAAGGAGTGCGGTTTCAATACCAAGGAGAGCAGCAGAATTCCAGAGGGAGGAGAAAGCCAAGCACGGAACTCATGGCTTTTTTTCCTGTGATTTTTTTTTAGTCCCTTGCAGTTAATTTTAATTTTTTCTTTCATTTTTTTTCTTTTTCATTTTTTTTTTTTTTTCTCGCCTTCGGGTAAAAGTTTTTTTTTTTTAATACTGGTTACCATTTTTTCTTTTTTAACGATTTTTTTAACTAGTTTATATATATAGATATTATTTTTTGACATTTTTTCTTAGGTGTATATACCTTTTTTTAAAAATTCTTTTCTTTTCTTTTCTTTTTTTCTTTCTTTTCTTTTCTTTTGTTTTTTTTTTTCTTTCTTCCTTCTTTGAACCCTTTTTATCCATCCCCTTTCTCCTTTCCCCTCCTCTTTCTTTCTCCCCTTCTTCTTTCCTTCCAAAAAGTATTTTGTTTGTTTTTTTTTTCTTCCTTTTGTGACACCCCAACTCTTTATCCCCCTTTCTCAACCCACTCACGATGTTGAGATCTCATTCTAACTCCCACAACCCATCACGATTTTGGATCTCTTGGAAATTTTGGTTAAAGCATATTTTCTGGGGTTGTTGCCACCACTTTTAGTATTTTACTTTGCCCCTTCCTTTACCTTATCTGGACAAAATGACAAGACGTAAAAATTCAACACAAAAAAAAAACAAGAACAGGAGGCATTACCGAAGGCTAGGGACCTAATCATACAGACATCGGTAATTTGTCAGATCTAGAGTTCAGAATGACAATTCTCAAGGTTCTAAAGCCGGGCTCGAAAAAGGCATGGAAGATATTAGAGAAACCCTCTCGAGAGATATAAAAAAAAGCCCTTTTCTGGAGCAAATAAAGAACTAAAATCTAACCAAGGTGAAATCAAAAAAAGCTATTAATGAGGTGCAATCAAAAAAATGGAGGGGCTCTAACTGCTAGGAAAAATGAGGCAGAAGAAAGAATTAGTGATATAGAAGACCAAATGACAGAGAATAAAGAAGCTGAGCAAAAGAGGGACAAACAGCTACTGGACCACGAGGGGAGAATTCGAGAGATAAGTGACACCATAAGACGAAACAACATTAGAATAATTGGGATTCCAGAAGAAGAAAGAAAGTGAGAGGGGAGCAGAAGGTATACTGGAGAGAATTATTGGGGAGAATTTCCCCAATATGGCAAAGGGAACGAGCATCAAAATTCAGGAGGTTCAGAGAATGCCCCTCAATATCAATAAGAATAGGACCCACACCCCGTCACCTAATAGTAAAATTTACAAGTCTCAATGACAAAGAGAAAATCCTGAAAGCAGCCCGGGAAAAGAAGTCTGTAACATACAAAGGTAAAAATATTAGATTGGCAGCTGACTTATCCACAGAGACCTGGCAGGCCAGAAAGAGCTGGCATGATATTTTTCAGAGCACTAAACGAGAAAAAACATGCAGCCAAGAATACTATATCCAGCTAGGCTATCAATGAAAATAGAAGGAGAGATTAAAAGCTTCCAGGACAAACAACAACTGAAAGAATTTGCAAATACCAAACCAGCTCTACAGGAAATATTGAAAGGGGTCCTCTCTAAGCAAAGAGAGAGCCTACAAGTGGTAGATCAGAAAGGAACAGAGACCATATACAGTAACAGTCACCTTACAGGCAATACAATGGCACTAAATTCATATCTCTCAATAGTTACCCTGAATGTGAATGGGCTAAATGCCCCTGTCAAAAGACACAGGGTATCAGAATGGATAAAAAACAAAACCCATCTATATGTTGCCTCCAAGAAACACACATTTTAAGCCCCGAAGACACCTCCAGATTTAAAGTGAGGGGGTGGAAAAGAATTTACCATGCTAATGGACATCAGAAGAAAAAAGCAGGAGTGGCAATCCTTATATCAGATCAATTAGATTTTAAGCCAAAGACTATAATAAAGAGATGAGGAAGGACACTATATCATACTCAAAGGGTCTGTCCAACAAGAAGATTTAACAATTTTAAATATCTATGCCCCCAATGTGGGAGCAGCCCAACTATATAAACCAATTAATAACAAAATCAAAGAAACACATCAACAATAATACAATGATAGTAGGGGACTTTAACACTCCCCTCACTGAAATGGACAGGTCATCCAAGCAAAAGATCAGCAAGGAAAATAAAGGCCTTAAAATGACACACTGGACCAGATGGACATCACAGATATATTCAGAATATTTCATCCCAAAGCAACAGAATACACATTCTTCTCTAGTGCACATGGAACATTCTCCAGAATAGATCACATCCTCGGTCCTAAATCAGGACTCAACCGGTATCAAAAGATTGGGATCATTCCCTGCATATTTTCAGACCACAATGCTCTAAAGCTAGAACTCAACCACAAAAGGAAGTTTGGAAAGAACCCAAATACATGGAGACTAAACAGTATCCTTCTAAAGAATGAATGGGTCAAACCGGGAAATTAAAGAAGAATTGAAAAAAATCATGGAAACAAATGATAATGAAAATACAACGGTTCAAAATCTGTGGGACACAACAAAGGCAGTCCTGAGAGGAAAATATATAGCGGTACAAGCCTTTTCTCAAGAAACAAGAAAGGTCTCAGGTACACAACCTAACCCTACACCTAAAGGAGCTGGGAGAAAGAACAAGGAAAGAAACCCTAAGCCCCCAGCAGGAGAAGAGAAATCATAAAGATCAGAGCAGAAATCAATGAAATAGAAACCAAAAAAACAATAGAACAAATCAACGAAACTAGGAGCTGGTTCTTTGAAAGAATTAATAAAATTGATAAACCCCTGGCCCGACTTATCAAAAAGAAAAGAGAAAGGACCCAAATAAATAAAATCATGAATGAAAGAGGAGAGATCACAACTAACACCAAAGAAATACAAACTATTATAAGAACATACTATGAGCAACTCTACGGCAATAAATTTGACAATCTGGAAGAAATGGATGCATTCCTAGAAACATATAAAACTACCACAACTGAACCAGGAAGAAATAGAAAGCCTGAACAGACCCATAACCAGTAAGGAGATTGAAACAGTCATTAAAAAATCTCCAAACAAACAAAAGCCCAGGGCCAGACGGCTTCCCGGGGGAATTCTACCAAACATTTTAAAGAAGAACTAATTCCTATTCTCCTGAAACTGTTCCAAAAAATAGAAATGGAAGGAAAACTTCCAAACTCATTTTATGAGGCCAGCATCACCTTGATCCCAAAACCAGACAAGGATCCCACCAAAAAAAGAGAGCTATAGACCGATATCCTTGATGAACACAGATGCGAAAATACTCAACAAAATACTAGCCAATAGGATTCAACAGTACATTAAAAAGATTATTCACCACGACCAAGTGGGATTTATTCCAGGGCTGCAAGGTTGGTTCAACATCCGCAAATCAGTCAATGTGATACAACACATCAATAAAAGAAAGAACAAGAACCATATGATACTCTCAATAGATGCTGAAAAAGCATTTGACAAAGTACAACATCCCTTCCTGATCAAAACTCTTCAAAGTGTAGGGATAGAGGGCACATACCTCAATATCATCAAAGCCATCTATGAAAAACCCACCGCAAATATCATTCTCAATGGAGAAAAACTGAAAGCTTTTCCGCTAAGGTCAGGAACACGGCAGGGATGTCCATTATCACCACTGCTATTCAACATCGTACTAGAGGTCCTAGCCTCAGCAATCAGACAACAAAAGGAAATTAAAGGGCATCCAAATCGGCAAAGAAGAAGTCAAATTATCACTCTTCGCAGATGATATGATACTATATGTGGAAAACCCAAAAGACTCCACTCCAAAACTGCTAGAACTTATACAGGAAATTCAGTAAAGTGTCAGGATATAAAATCAATGCACAGAAATCAGTTGCATTTCTCTACACCAACAGCAAGACAGAAGAAAGAGATATTAAGGAGTCAATCCCATTTACAATTGCATCCAAAACCATAAGATACCTAGGAATAAACCTAACCAAGAGAGACACAGAATCTATACTCAGAAAACTATAAAGTACTCATGAAAGAAATTGAGGAAGACACAAAGAAATGGAAAAAATGTTCCATGCTCCTGGATTGGAAAGAATAAATATTGTGAAAATGTCTATGCTACCTAAAAGCAATCTACACATTTAATGCAATTCCTATCAAGTACCATCCATCTTTTTCAAAGAAATGGAACAAAATAATTCTAAAATTTATATGGAACCAGAAAAAGACCTCGAATAGCCAAAGGGATATTGAAAAAGAAAGCCAACGTTGGTGGCATCACAATTCCGGACTTCAAGCTCTATTACAAAGCTGTCATCATCAAGACAGCATGGTACTGGCACAAAAACAGACACATAGATCAATGGAACAGAATAGAGAGCCCAGAAATAGACCCTCAAATCTATGGTCAACTAATCTTCGACAAAGCAGGAAAGAATGTCCAATGGAAAAAAGACAGCCTTTTCAATAAATGGTGCTGGGAAAATTGGACAGCCACATGCAGAAAAATGAAATTGGACCATTTCCTTACACCACACACAAAAATAGACTCAAAATGGATGAAGGACCTCAATGTACGAAAGGAATCCATCAAAATCCTTGAGGAGAACACGGGAAGCAACCTCTTCGACCTCTGCCGCAGCAACATCTTCCTAGGAACAACGCAAAAGGCAAGGGAAGCAAGGGAAAAAATGAACTACTGGGATTTCATCAAGATCAAAAGCTTTTGCACAGCAAAGGAAACAGTTAACAAAATCAAAAGACAACTGACAGAATGGGAGAAGATATTTGCAAACGACATATCAGATAAAGGACTAGTGTCCAGAATATATAAAGAACTTAGCAAACTCAACACCCAAAGAACAAATAATCCAATCAAGAAATGGGCAGAAGACATGAACAGACATTTCTGCAAAGAAGACATCCAGATGGCGAACAGACACATGAAAAAGTGCTCCATATCACTCGGCATCAGGGAAATACAAATCAAAACCACAATGAGATATCACCTCACACCAGTCAGAATGGCTAAAAATCAACAAGTCAGGAAATGACAGATGCTGGCGAGGATGCGGAGAAAGGGGAACCCTCCTACACTGTTGGTGGGAATGCAAGCTGGTGCAAGCCACTCTGGAAAACAGCATGGAGGTTCCTCAAAATGTTGAAAATAGAACTGCCCTATGACCCAGCAATTGCACTATTGGGTAATTTTACCCTAAAGATACAAATGTAGTGATCCAAAGGGACATATTTGCACCCGAATGTTTATAGCAGGCAATGTCCACAATAGCCAAACTATGGAAGAAACTAGATTGTCCATCAACAGATGAATGGATCAAGAAGATGTGGTATATATACACAATGGAATACTATGCAGCCATCAAAAGAAATGAAATCTTGCCATTTGCAACAAACATGGATGGAACTAGAGCGTATCATGCTTAGGCGAAATAAGTCAAGCAGAGAAGACACAACTATCATATGATCTCCCTGATATGAGGAAGTGGTGATGCAACATGGAGGCTTAAGTGGGTAGAAGAAGAATAAATGAAACAAGATGGGATTGGGAGGGAGACAAACCATAAGTGACTCTTAATCTCACAAAACAAACTGAGGGTTGCCGGGGGGAGGGGGTTTGGGAGAAGGGGGTGGGATTATGGACATTGGGGAGGGTATGTGATTTGGTGAGTGCTGTGAAGTGTGTAAACCTGGTGATTCACAGACCTGTATCCCTGGGGATAAAAATATATGTTTATAAAAAATAAAAAATTAAAATAATAAAAAAAAAAAAATATTGCAGAGGATTTCCCAATCTTAAAAAAAAAAAAAAAAAAAAAAAAGAACTAGAGTATATTATGCTAATTGAAAAAGTCAATCAGAGAAAGATAATTATCATATGATCTCTCTGATATGAGGGATTTAAGAGGCAGTGTGGGGTGTTGTGTGGGGAAGGTAGGGAAAAATGAAACAACATGGGACCAGTGAGGGAGAGAAACCATAAAAGACTCTTAACCTCAGAAATCTATCTAAGGGCTGCTAGGGGTGGGGTGGAAGGACGGATAGGGTGGTTGAGTGATGGACACTGGGAAGGGTATGTGCTATATAGAGTGCTGTGAATTGTGTAAGACTGATGATTCACAGACCTTTACCCCTGAAACAAATAATATATTATATGCTAATTTTAAAAAAAATAGCACCCCTCTTCTTACTAATTTTTGTGCTTTTGGAAAACACAGGTTTGTTTTTTAATAAAAATGTTACTTATAAAAAAAAGAATCTATGAATTTCTTTAAGGCAGAAACATATTTGTAGAAGCATTAGAGTAAAAGAGTAACTGTATATGACAAGACTCAAAGATGGCCATGATTCATTACAATGCAATTGACAAGGAAATTTGGTTATTTCTGTGACACACAACACCTCAATAATTATGCCAGGACATATTAAAACCTTAGGGAATTCTGGAACAATGATGGTGTTCACAATATACTATAACCTAAGAAGGTTTATCATTACTTGATAATAATTCCCATGTAATTTGACATACCAAATATACAAGCCTATTTAATCAAAAAGTCCTTATTTATAAGTTGAATTTTGAGAATTTTGTCTTAAAAATCAGATTTTAAGGAAAATGCCTAAATAGTAGCATTACAAAACTTAATTATTTAGCAAGATGGCAAAAGGCAAATTCAGAAAGTTATATAGTTGTTAACAAACAGATTCTTTTTTTTTCCATATTGAGAAGATTCCATTTTCTGAAGCCCTAATAAAGATAAATCACAGATATTTTATTTTCTACACACATTAGATTGATTTTTAAACTTATTCAAGATAAATAAAAAATTTTATTTACAATTTATACCAATAGTCTTAAAAAGACTGTCATTTTAATAGGGGGGGAAACTCAATTACAGTCTTATACCCATGTTCTTCTGATATTAAAACTCATTTATTCCAACAAGATGAATTAAAAAAAATATGGAATCCGTCCATTTTCCTTTCTATCACTCACCTGTTGATATACACTTATTGGGGAAAGGTCCTCCAGGGCCCTCCATGGATCTGTGTTCTTATGGTAGAGGTTGAAATGTGATCAAAGTTTCCATTAGAAAGGAAGGACCTTCAGCTGTGGGATGCCAGCAAAGCTCTCAATTTTCAGATACCACGGGATTGCCTGTACTGAAACACAGCTGTGCCTCCAATGTCCTGCCCTCTTCCCAGGTGATCACATCCAGTGATTTATAAGGTCCTATTGCCCTTATTTAAGATGGTTCCAATGGTTAATCCAACTTTTGGAACTTCTCAGAGACTCAGTTAAGGCTTCTGTTGATACTGTATCACTGTTCAACTTCTGCCTAACCTTTGCTTTTTTTTTTCTCTCTACTCTTCCCCAGGTGTCAATCACTCCTTAATAAATTTTACGTACCATTACCCATAATCATGCACAAGATTCCTTTCCAAAGGTTTCCTTCTCACAAATTTCTAAAACATTCATTTTTACATAAAATCAGCTTCGGTCCTAAGTTTTCCCTCTCTCACTAGTCTAACTTTCCTTGCATTATCTAGTTGTTTCCCTCATTGCTTCCAATAGCTTTAATTATACTTACTAAAATAGTTTGCCTCTGTTTCTGTTCTTATATTATCCATAAAACCTCATAGAACTTCATAGCACAATAGATAAGTTCAAGTTTTTTTTTCCTTAAAAATGTTGCAATGGAGATAATGTGAACTTGTTTGACTCTCAGCAAGCATACACAGAATAAAAGTTTTATATGTAATGCTGATAATTTAAGACATATCTATTTTAATTAAAACAAACTTTAATTAGCTTTAATACCATCTATTTTCCCAGATAACGTGAACTTGATATACATTTGAATTAGTTTCTATCTTTCTGAGATTGAGAATGTCCAATTCTTAAAGTGCTTACCTTTAACTCAACTAAATAGAGGACTTTTACAAATTAATCTTATCAGTACCATCTAGAGGTAGAAAAAATATCTCATATTTACAATATACATGGACACACATACAAATACAATATACAAAATACAAGATACAAACAAAATCTTAAAGGCCAGGAAGAAGGCAAGAATGTCCCCCTGACTATTCATTTTCAGTATTGTACTCTAAGTCCCAGCTAATGCAATAAGCCAAAAAATCATAGCAAGTTATTTTGTATATGTAAAAAAACTGGATGTTAATGTTTATATATAAAGGCAATAGACTGTGAATAGTCAATAACACAATTATTGAAGGAAAAAATGAAGTAAAAAAAATAAAGATACCACCCAACTTCAAGACATACTGTAAATTTCCAGTTATCAAGTAAGTGAATTATTGGTGAAAGAATAAACAGATCAATAGCACAGAAGAGAGCCCAGAAATATACCCACACAAATATAGCTAGCTAAGTTTTGACAATGAAATAAAGGGACTACAATGGAGAAAGGATAGTCTTTTCAAAAAATGCTGAACAACTGTGTATCCACATACAAAAAATATCTCAACCCAAATCATATATTTCACAAAAATTAACTCAAAGTGAATCACAGACTAAATGTAAGATGTAAAACTAAAAACTCTAAGAAGAATATAGGAGAAAATCCAGATAAACTTGGTTTGATATTGACTTTCTTTATATAACTCCAAAGGCACTATTCATGAAAGAAAAATATAATGAACTGTACTTTGTGAAAAACAAAAGCAAACAAACAAACAAACAAAAAAACTTTTCTGTGAGAGACATAGTCAAGAGAATGAGAAGACAAGCCATAAACTGGGAGAAAACTTTTGCAAAAGACATAATTAAGAAAAGACTATTATCCCAAATATAAAAAAAAACCTTAAAACTCAATAATAATAATAGAAAATCAATTAAAACGTGGACAAAATATCTAAACAAATACCTTAAAATAAGGCATATAGATAGCAAATAAGCATATGAAAGAGTTCTCAACATCGTATGTCACTTAGAAATGGCAAGTTAAAACGGTTAGATGCCACCACACACTTTAGAATGGTCAAAATCCTGAACACTTAGAATACCAACTACTGCCAGGGATGTGGAGAAACAAGAACTCTCATTTTTGATGGTAGGAATACATAATGTATAGCTACTTTGGGAGCCAGTTTGTTAGTTTCTTGCAAAATTAAGCATATGACCCAACAATTGTGATCTGTGGTATTTACCCAAAGGAGCTGGAAATTTATACTCAGTAATATATACTCAGTCTATACTCAGTAATTACTAATATCAACAAAATCAAATGGTATTTTCCTCCAATTGATTCCTTGTTGTTTAAAGACACACACAAAACATTAATGGATGAAGTCATATTGTGTCTGATATTAGGCTCAAATAACCTTGTTAGTGGTTGAAGTTGGGAGTTACATCTGGATTCAGATGAAACAACATCAACTATGATCTGATCATTATTGAAACCGGGTAATGGATAGGGAGAGAGTTCATTACATTATTGTGGATAACTGTGTTTATGCCTAAAATTTGCCAGAAATTGTTAGATATTTTTCCTGAGGCTCACATTCTCCTTTGAAATCATGTTATGTTTAATTTGTATTTTTGGAAATGATTGTTGTTGGTGGGAAATAAACTCTTAATAAAAACTCCACTGATTTGAGGGCAAAAATCAAGATTGTTTTCTGGAAAAGGGACATAGAAGTTAATGGCTTAATTAAAATTACCTATTTTAAGTCTTTTGATTCTAGTTTCTTTCTAATTATGCCAAAATACATGGTAATACCTTTGACCTGATTGCTACTTTGACACAGTGACCTTTCTAAAAAACATTATCAGTTTGTTAAGATAGTTATGATTTGGCAAAATATGATCCGTGGTAAAACCTAGTGATTGTCTAAGATTAGATGACTAGGTAAGTGTGACAAGGGGAAATCAGGACTTTTTTGTGGATTATGTAAATATCTCTTTGAGAATTTCTAAAACAACTTGGGGAAAAGCAATCTTATAAACTCCCTGAACTCCCAGAGTTCAAGTAAATTGTATGTAGACCTAGAGGTTATTTTTGTGTGTTTTTTTAATGGGCCACTAAAGAATTGTATGACCATGGAAGGGCCAGAGTAGATAACTGGTGATATAGCATTAATTTTTAAATTACTATTGAGTTCTCTAAAGATAAATCAGGAGCATCCACTCAAAGTAACTTGTTATTCTCATGATGTAATTACCTCTTCCTAAAAAAAAAAGGAAAAATTGGAAAATCAAAACTATTAGCATTTGATGGCTTTACAGCTGAGCTTGTATGGGGATACATATTAAATTTATAAAATTATAAAGGAATATATCTTAAAGATTTCATATGAATAATTTTCCTAAGATACTAAATGGCAAGGCAACAACTTACCAGTTCTTTTTGAAATTTAAATATTCCTCCAAATAGCACCTGAGAATTCTTTCTATGAATGAGCAGTCCATGGAGCAGTTCTTAGTCACATATATCAATTCAAAAAGATTGTGGCTAGCAGCATTTAGGTCTACCAAATAATGTGCCTTGAGTTTGAAGATAGTTAATAAACTTTATATCTGAGGCAAAGTATTGAATTTCATTTCTAACACTGTAAACATAGATCAAAATAAAGTTGGAATAAAGCCAGTATAAATCACAGTAGAATCTGAAATTGTATACTATGTATGTCAGTTTCTGATATCTTTAAATATCAGAAAAATTCCCTTGTAGATGTTGTGTGTATTAAAGAAGGAAATACATATATATATATATATATATATATATATATATACATTTTTTTTGGATGGTGAGTGCTTTATGGATCAATAAGCCACATGTCATAACAAAGTTCAAAAAAGCTTAGTAGATTAGTATGAGATGAGAGGTAGAAATAATAAAGTCAGTTTTTCTTTTTAATTTCCAGTCTGCATATCTATAAATGGGATTGTTTATAGTCTATACTTTTATAAGTTGAAATAACTGCATCACAAATATTTATTTTATTTTACATATTTAGTTGTGTATATTTGTTACTTTAGAGTACTAATAATTCATTTACATTTTTACTTATGTTACCTTTGACACCCATGTTGGTCAGTATTTTTCAAATTATAGATATTTTTTTAATTTCATTTTTTAGGGGAAATGGTATTTTATATATATGTATATATGATATATATCACATATACGTGTATATGTATATATGTATATACATATATACATGTATCAAGGGTATACATATATACATATATACATGATATGTTATATATACATGTATATAATTTATTTATTTATTTTTAGATAGAGAGAGACAGAGAGAGCGTGAGTGGGAGGAGGGGCAGAGGAAGAGGGAAAGAATCTCAAGCAGACTCCCTCAAGAGCCGATGTAGGATTCCATCTCACCACCCTGAGACCATGACCTGAGTTGAAATCAGGATTAGATGTTTAACCAACTGACCCACCCAGGCGACCTGTAATGGTGTTATTTAGGACATTTAATATAATTCACTCACTGATTCAAAGAATATTCCTAATATCTTCTTATGCTAGGACTGCTCTAGACTCTAGAGTCAAAGCAGTGCACACACAGAAAAAAATTTTCTCATGAATTACATGTGCTGTTGGGAGAGAGATATTAAACACACACAAACACATATATGTACACATATACACATATGTAGCAAGTGAAAATAAGTATTATGATAAGAAAAAAAGGAGACTAGAATTATGGGGAATGATGATGAGGTTTATTTTATATCAGGGAACAAGAAGCATCTCTCTGGTAGTATTTGGCAGTTTTAAACTATCTAAGAACTGAAATTTAAAGATTTTTTTCTCTCCAAAAACTAGATTTTTTAAAAAAGATTTTTATTCATTTGCTAGAGAGAGAGAGAAAGTGCACAGCAGGGGTCGCAGCAGACAAAGGCAGACTTCCTGCTGAGCAAGGAGCCCATGCAGGACTGGGACCTTGGAACCCTGGAATTATAACCTCAGTTGAAGTCAGCTGCTTAACTGACTAAGCCACTCAGACATCCCTAAAAAACAGATTCTTAACTATAGAGAAGAAACATATAGTTACCAGAGGGGAGGTGGGTAGGGGTTGGTGAAAGAGATGAAGGAGATTGAGTTATCTTGATGAGCACTGAGTAATATATGGAACTGCTTTATCACTGTATAGGTATCAGGTGTCAGTTGTATACCTGAAACTAGTATAACACTATATGTTAGCTACACTTGAAGTAAAATTTTAAAAAGTTAAAGATGGTCTTTTTGTACAGAACATGGAGTTGGGTCTTTTTTTATTTTCCAGTCCACTCAGAAAATTTATCTTTGTATTTAGACCATTAATCTTAAAAGTGATTTTAATATAATTAGATTAATATCCACCACATGTGTAACTATTATTTATTTCATTTTTTGTTTCTTTTTTTTTTCTTTTATTTCTTGGATTTCTTTGGAAGGTTTTTTTTTTTTTTAAGATTTTATTTATTTATTTGACAGAGAGAAATCACAGGTAAGCAGAGAGGCAGGCAAAGAGAGGAGGAAGCAGGCTTCTCACGGAGCAGAGAGCCTGATGCGGGGCTCTATCCCAGGACCCTGGGATCATGACTTGAGCCGAAAGCAGAGGCCTTAACCCACTGAGCCACCCAGGCACCCCTCTTTGGAAGGTTTTAATTGTGCACTTTTCATAAGTCTATTTTTTCTTCTTAGTTTTCTTTAATGGTTTCCCTAAGTTTGTAAGATAATGTTTTTAACTAATCTAAGTCCACTTTCAAATAACATTATATCACTTTACATTTAGTTCCTGTGTCATATGACAGAATAATCTCACTTCCTTCTATTTCTTGTAGAACTGCTATCTATTATCCATCTTATTTTGCCATATACTATCATCATAGATACATTGCTATTATTTTTAGTTTTAATATTTTTTAGGGAATTATGAATAAAGAGTTACAATATTTTATTTTACCTTCAATTATTCCTTCTCAGATGTTCTTTCTTCCTTTTTGTAGACCTGAGTTTCTTTTTCTTTTAAAATTTCATTTATTTATTTGAGAGAGAAAAAGAGAACACATGAGAAGGGAGAAGGTCAGAGGGAGAAGCAGACTTCCCCACAGAGCTAGGAGACTGATGTAGGACTTGATCCTGAGACTGAGGGATCGTGACCTGAGCTGAAGGCAGTGGCTTAACCAACTGTGCCACCAAGGCACCTGATCTGAGTTTCTGATGAGTAACATTTTTCTTCTCCCCAAAGAACTTCTTTTAACTTTTTTTTTTTTTTCAGAGAAAGTCTGCTGGTGATAAATTTTTGTCTGAGAAGCTCTTCATTTATTCTTCACATTCAAAGGATAATTTCTCTGGGCATAGAATTCTCAGATTTTTTAAAATATTTTTATTTATTTATTTATTTGACAGAGATCACAAATAGGCAGAGAGGTAAGCAGAGAGAGAGGGGGAAGCAGGCTCCCTGCTGAGCAGAGAGCCCAATAAGTGGGTCAATCCCAGGACCCTGGGATCATGACCTGAGCCGAAGGCAGAGGCTTTAACCCACTGAGCCAACCAGGCGCCCCCTCAGATTTTTTTAACATCAAATATTTCACTCTAGGTTTTTGTTGTTGTTGTTGTTGTTGTTTTACTTTCATAGTTTCCTGTCAGCAGTCTATGTTAATTTACATCCTTATTTCTCTTTTGGTAAAGTGTATTTTTCTTCTTGATTTCTTTTGCTCCATTCTCTCTATGTGGTATGTGATATTCAATTATGTGTATGTTCAGTGTTAAAAATTGTCCCACAGTTTTTACATCATCTGTCCTTTTATGTAAAAAACTATTTTCCTTTTTAACTTCAGTTTGGGACATTTCTCTTGATCTGTCCTTAAGCTCTCAGATTCTTAATTTGGTCGATTTGAGTCTACTCATGATTGACTGAAGGAACTCTTCATTTATGTTACAGTATTTTTTTTATTTCTAGTATTTCATTTTGATTCTTACAGTATCAACATTCCTTCTTATATTATAGAATTATTTTTGCACATTGTGTTTGTGTGTGTTTTCAGTTATAGCTCTTAACATATTTATCACAGATACTTAAAGTTCTCTGAGAATTCCAAAATCTGTGTCAGGTCAGAGTTTGATTCTGATGACTGTCCTGCCTCTTTTATGTTTTTTCTTGTGTGAAGTGTCTTGCAATTTATTCTAGAAGCTGAACAGGTTGTATCAGGTAACAGAAATGGAAGGAAAAAGATCTCTAGCATTAAGATTTATGTTAGGCTGGTTATGAGTTAGTTTTCAATGTTGGCTATGGCTGTAAGTGCCAGAAGCTTCAAAGTCTTCTAAGGTCCTTATTTCTGTTCCCCCTTTTTATTCAGACTTCCCTAAGTACTATAATTTGGAGTATCTGTGTCTTGCATCTCCTACTATTATTATACTGAAGCCCTGCTGATGTGGTAGCAAGAAGTGGGAGGTAAGAAGAACTCTATAAGCTTATGTCTAAGTCTGTCTTTTATGGGCCTATCTTTTGATAAGTCTGCTTTCCCCATATTGTGATGTACAGCTACATATCTCAGTTTTATGTTCCCTCTTCCATGAGAAAAGAATGCTTTTGGGGGCTGCAGTGGTAGAAATGTGCTTCCCCAGGTGGAATAAGGCCTTAGTAATATATTTCCTCTATAGAGAAAACCTTTGTTATTAATAATGCTCTAGGAATAATTCACAATATCTATTCTACTCCTACCAGAGCCATAAGAGGATCTTTATAACTCTGGTGGGGTTCATGAAAATAAAACACATAAATGTATGAAGATCTCCTTAAGTCTGTGATTTCTAGGTATTTATGTTCTGAAGCTTGTTCACATATGGCTTCTGGAAATTATTTAATTTTACCATTTAATTGGACTTTTCTCCAGTTAAGCAGATTCTGACTGCAACTCTCTGCATCCACCAGTCTTTCAAGATTTTGTAGTGATTGTTTGCCCAAGACCTCAGTTTTCCAATGGATGCAATATAAGTCATTGATTTTCAGTTTGTCTATCTTTTTCTGGCCTAGCCATAAGGATAGAAGTGATGATTTTCAAGTTCTTCACATTCTGAACTGAAAACGGGAGGTTGAATTTTATGGACTAATGAGAACTACAAGGGACTAGTATGGAAGCAAGTATAATTTTAAGAGGCTGTTGCATTTTAGCTATACTTCAAAGAAAGTTTGCATCAGAGAGAGGGAGGGGAAGAGAGATGTATCAAAGATGACACCAAAGTTTTAAATCTGAGTAATAGAACTGAGTTGCCATTTACTCTCATTAGCGAGAGACAGAAGGAAGCAAAATTTTTGGGGTTGACAAAAGAAAAACAAACATACAAACAAACAAACTGTTGCCTATCAACTTGGAGTGCCCTGCCTCTTTCTTTGGTTTCTTTCTACCTTCTCGGTACAGAGGCCAATTTCAGATAACAAGGAAGCTCCTGGGAGAGTTATGAATCAACATTGTTGAGAACTAAAAATCATTTCAAAGACTGAATTCATCATAACTTTATTTTATGCATGAAGAAGAGAAGAAGAGTAATTAGATTTGAACAAAGAAATGCCTTGGAAGCCAGGGTCATTCTCACTGCTCTTTAGTTCAGCAAATTATCACCTAAGATATGTTTTCTCTTTAAATTTATCTAAAGCTATAAATGACAAAAAATATTTCTAACTACACACTGATTATGTTAAATGCTACTTATACATTTTATGTTTTTTTTCCATCACCAAATTTTTAATTATATTGCAATAAACTTATTTTGTATTGTGATCTAATGTTTTCTATAAATTGGACTATGATGGCAAATGTTAGAGGTTTCTGAAAGTTCATCTGTAAATTTGAAAGCAAATAATGAGTATATTATAAAAAATAATCCCAGTTTAATGAAGCTGAAACTTTCTTCCAATTTTATTCTGAGATCTTCAGCAGCAGAAATACACTCTTTAAATTATTTAACTACATCAATTTCTCATGTTATTTAGAGGATGAAGACTCTATGTATTCTTAAGTTTAACACATATATTTAGTTTAATATTATATCTAATTTGCATAGCTAATTATGACCCTTGTGAAATATATTATGTGCATATCAAAATATAAAACATCGAAGTAATCTTCCAGAATACATATTGAAATATTTACATTATTTCAAAAAATTTCAATTCATTGTATTTACATTTCATCATATTTGAAACATAATTTCAGTATCTATTTCTCATTCCAAGTATTTTCTTTCATACTGTTTCCTTGGTTGGAAATATATTTACATTAGCTTAGTTAAAGGCCTAGTTATGAAAAGAAAGGAGAATGAAGGGCCTGGAATAGACAAGCCTCAGGAATGAAATGAAACCAGTGAGTTGAATGCTGTGCATTTTTCTCTGTCTCCTTTTCTCTCTCCTTTTCCCTGCCTTCCCTGCTGTTTTCAATAAATCCTATCCATCCTTATTCAAATGTTTTCAACCCCCTAGTTTTCATGGTAAAATGATCAATTAATATGGTCAAGCTTTGCTCTTCTGCATTTAAGAGTGGCTATAGAGAAGGTATAGCCCCTGAACCAAATTCTATAATCCCTAGAATGGATGTCACTGAGCCCATTTGGGTGAGATTTTTTTCCCCCCTAAAATAGTCAACTGTGGCATAACATGATAACGTTGAGTTTGAGTAGCACTTATATTTTATCCATTGCTGTGGATAGGAGCAATAGAAAGGATTATTTCTAAAATGGTCTTGGTAATGATATTTCTAAAATGATATGGTGATTAAGGATAAATGTATAGAATTGTATGGACACAAAGGATTCATTGTGATATTCTTCTCTAGTTAAAATGAAACTTAAAACCAAACTTCAGTAAAATAAAATTAAAACAAACACTGTTTTCTGTTTTTTTTTTCCCAAGAAAGTATCAGAGCAAATTAAATATAAATTACTTCCAAGATGAGGGGAGAAAGGGTATAGGGCTGTTTCCAATTGACCAGATGTAGACCCAAAGAGACAAGATGAATAGAAGTTCATGTGATATTGTAATCTTTGTCCTTACAGTCACTTTAATGGGTTGCTTAAATAGTTTCTTACATAATATTCTGACAGAGTCTGTGTGGAATGGACTAGTGTGCATTCTGGTGCTGAATATAAAAGTCATAAATGATCAGCTGAAGATGAACATGTGAAAATATCTGGAAAATGACTAATACTTTTCTACTAAATGCATAAATGCACATCTCTCCTTCTTATGGACAATTTATGAGTGTTAAATTGTAACATTGTAAGTATGTAAGGAAATAGGTACACTCCCCTCCCCCAATACACACCAGAAGCTAGAGAAATCTTTAGAACTTATAGCATTCATTCATTCATTCACCTGTTCACTTAAAAAGAATCAGGTTAAGGAACCTAGGTTTAGAGACAGGTAACTTTTTAATTATTGCAATTTTAACATGATGGTTATTTGACTTTGGGTATGCTACTCAACTTTTCTGTGCATCACTATTCTTTACCACAAAAAGAAGATAATAATATCCTCTTAGGGGGTGTATTTTTAGAATTATATAAAATAATCTTTTTTTTAAATTTATTTTTTTTATTATTTTCAGCATAACAGTATTCATTACTTTTTTTACCACACCCAGTGCTCCATGCAATCCGTGCCCTCTATAATACCCACCACCTGGTACCCAACCCCCCCACTCACCCACCACTTCAAATAAAATAATCTTTTCAAAGGTTCTCGGCAATGATCAATGTGTTGTGATTAGCTTTATCATTGTCATCACCATTATCATTATCATTTTTTAAATTAAGTAATCACTATGAAGAAGGACTGATAAGTGATACTGGGAAATAATGATAAATCATATAATTTTTCTTTGTTCAAACTATTCATGCAGAAATCTTCATCTTCTAATAGCTTAGGATAGATCTAAATTAAATAATTCTCATGGATGATCCCTTATACAGAGCATTGAGTTTACGCTGCCATTCATAGACAGACATATAGAACAAGTGCTACCAATTGTGATGTATTTCAGATTCAAAGTCTTCATTACTGACTTGCATCTTCACAAATCTCTAGCTTCATTAATTTGTTGTAGGGTTATTTTTGCCTTTTCTTCTTTTGTCCACAGAGTCACTCTCTATGTTTGAACAAATTTTGACAGTAAACTCTGAAGTTATAAGTGAATAAAGGTACATTTCTCATACTTTGGATGAGAACATTTCTATATACCATGGGTGTTTTACAATGTTTTCTCTGCCTGAGGTCCAAGCAACTGTTTCTAACTATCAATTATTTTTTGTAGTTCCACTGCACTGACATACGATAAGCAGTTTTAAAGTGGAACTAACCATACTTAGCTTCTTGGAAGGTTCTTGTTTTCTGCTACTGTAATAAGCTATCTGTAATGAAACCATGCCTTGTAGTTATGAAAAGGCATCAGCCCCAGTGGTTTCATTGGCATTTCTGTCTGCCAGCAGAAAGCAACATAAGAAATAAATAAGACAAAACAAAACTGCAATAAAAAAATCACAAAATATTACTACTAAAAGTATTTTCTCCCCCAAGCAGAACATAATCAAATATCATAAGGTAAGGTTAACATAATTTTATAAATCCTCACCTTCCCTGATATAGCAATTCATTTAGAAGTTAATGTATATTTTCTTCTTTCTTGCTGTTGTAATAATACATTAGAAATAGATAGCTTACCTTCACATATAGGTACAGAGAAATCTCATTTAGTATCATTTATAATATTTATGTTATAGATCCACTGAACTCTAAACATATGCAACTGCTTTGTACTTTCTAGTATTTGGTCATATACAATTGTAGTGTATTTATGATGGATTACAAAATATATTAGTCAGTATTATATTATTTCTGAAAAGTGATATACTCTAATGGATGTTAAGTGATCAAAAATGTTCTAAATTAGGGGCATCTGGGTGGCTCAGTGAGTTAAAGCCTCTGCCTTCGGCTCAGGTCATGATTCCAGGGTTCTGGGATCGAGTCCCGCATTGGGACTCCTCTCTCTGCCTGCTTTCCTGCCTACTTGTGATATTTCTCTCTGTCAAATAAATAAATAAAATCTTAAAAAATAATGTTCTAAATTAGAGATGAGCATTATTTTCTGTATCTATTTCCTTATAAAGCAAAAGAGAAAACAATATGCAACTTTAAAATTTATGTAATTGGTAGAACTTGCAGTTTTGTATTTCAAATGATAATTTTATGTTTCACTCCAACATGTACATACGAAGTTTATTTTTCTTCCTTTTTTCTCAATACCCATCATCTGTCTACCCTATTCTCCCATTCCCACTGCCTTCCCCTCTGAAACCCTCGGTTTGTTTCCCAGAGTCCAGAGTCTCTCATTCATCTCCCTCTCTGGCTTCTCCTACTTTAACTTTTTCCCTCCCCTTCCCCTATGGTCCTCTGCACTACTCCTTATGTTCCACATATGGGTGAAACCATATAACTGTCTTTCTGTGATCGACTTATTTCACTTAGCATAATCCCTTCCAGTTCCATCCATGTCAATACAAAGTATGTATTTATACCTTTCGATGTATTCTTACCATTCAATGCAATGGTAGGTATTCATCCTTTCTGATGGCTGAGTAATATTCCATTGTGTATATGAACCACATATTCTTTATCCATTCATCTGTTGAAGGGCATCTGGGCCCCTTCCTCAGTTTGGCTCTTGTGTACACTGCTGCTATGAACACTGAAGTGCATGTGTCCCTTCTTTTCATTACATTGTGTCTTTGGGATAAGTAGCTAGTAGTGTGATTGCTGGGTTTCTTAGGGTAGCTCTCTTTTTAACATCTTGAGGAACCTCCATACTGTTTCGCAGAGTGGCTGTACCAGCTTGCATTCCCACCAAGAGTGTAAGAGGGTTCTCCTTTATCCACATCCTTGCCAACATTTGTTGTTTCCTGTCTTGTTAAGTTTAGCCATTGTAACTGGTTGTAAGGTGTAAGTGTGTTATTTCACTGTGGTTTTGATTTTTGTATTTCCCTGATGCCAAGTGTTGTGGAGCATTTTTTCATGTATCTGTTGGATATCTTCTTTGGAGAAGTGTCTGTTCATGTCTTCTGTCCATTTTCTTGACTGCATTCATTGTTCTTTGGGTTTTAAGAAGTTTGAGAAGTTATTTATAGATCTTGGATACCAGACCTTTATAGATCTTGGATACCAGACCTTTATCTGATATGTGAATTTCTTCTCCCATTCTGTAGTTTTGTTGATTTATTCTCCATCTTAGTTTTTGTTGACTGTTTCCTTTTGCTGTACAGAACCTCTTTATCTTGATGAAGTCCCATTAGCTCATTTTTGCTTTTGTTTCCCTTGCATTTAGAGATGTGTCTTGCAAGAAGTTGCTGCAGCTGAGGTTGAAGAGGTTGCTGCCTGTGTACTCCTCTGGGATTTTGATGGGTTCCTGTCTTACATTTAGGTATTTCATCCATTTTGAGTTTATCCTTGTGTTTGGTGTAAGAGAACAGTCAAGTTTTCATTGTTCTGCGTGTGGCTGTCCAATTTTCCCAGCACCACTTATTGAAGAGACTGTTTTTTTTTTTGTTTGTTTGTTTGTTTGTTTTTGTTTTTGTTTTCCATTGGTTATTCTTTTTTGCTTGGTTGAAGATTAGTTGACCATTGAGTTGAAGGTCCATTTCTGGACTCTCTCTATTCTGTTCCTTTAATATATATGTCTATTTTTGTGCCAGTCATGCTGTCTTAGTTTTTGTTGATTATTTTCTTTTGCTTTGCAGAAGATTATTTTGATATAGTCCTGATAGTTGATTTTTCCTTCTGTTTCTTTTACCTCAGAGACCTATCTAGAAAAAAGTTGCTACAGCTAATATCAGAGAAACTGCTGCCTGTGTTCTCTTCCAGGATTTTCAGGTTTTCAGTTCTCAAACTTAGTCTTTAATCCATTTTGAGTTTATCTTTGTGTATGGTGGAAGAAAGTGGATCATTTTCATTTTTGTTGCTATTATCCAGTTTTTCTCAACACCATTTGTTAAAGAACTGTCTTTTTGTACATTGGCTATTACTTCCTGCTTTGCCAAACATTACTTAACCATTTAACTGTGGAGTTATTTCTTTGTTTTCTATTCTTTTCCCTTGATCAATGTGTCTATTTTTGTGCCAGAACCATACTGGTTTCTACTACAGTTTTTCTAATATAACTTGAAATTCTGGAATTGTGATGTTTCCCAGATATCTTTTTTCTTTTTTGAAGATTGCTTTCGCTATTTGAAGTCTTTAGTAATTCCATATGATTTTATGATTCTTTGTTCTAGTTCCATGAAAAATGCTGTTGTATATTTATTTTGTATTCCTGTATTTTGAAAAGGATTTCATTAAATGTGTAGATTACTTTGGATATTATAGACATTTTAGTAATATCCATTTTTTTAAAACTCACCAGCACAGAACTCTCTTTCCACTTATTTCTGTCATCTGCTCTGCATTTTTCTTTTGTCAGTATTTTTTTGGTTTTCAGGGTACAGGTCTTTTCACATTGGTTAGGTATATTCCTAAGTATCTTATTATGTTTAGTGCAATTGTAAATTGGATTGTTTTCTTAATTTCTTTCTGCTACTTTCAATATTGAGGTACAGAAATGCAACAGATTATTGTGCATTGATATTGTATACTGTGACTTTAACTGAACTCCTTGATCAGTCTAGCAAGTTTTGGTGGAGTCTTTTTGGGTTTTCTTTTGTGTGTGTGTGAGTAAAGAGATAGAAATTTATTAAGTTTATTAAGTGAAGATACAGAAAAGTTCTCAAGAGTGAGAGGGGGGTCCTGACAGGGTTGCTGATACAAAGTTTCTTTTCTTCTTTTAAAAATAGACTGAAAAATAAGAGCAAAAAGTTTATTTGCTTTTTAAAAAAATAAGCTAACATATTTATTTTTTGTATTGATTTTTTATTTCTTTATTTTTCATACTTATTTTTTTTATGTAAGAGTATTGACTTTTTTCTCTTGATATACAGTTCAGTAAATTTTAATGTATATATGGATTTGTGTAACCACCACCACAATCAAGATACAGAACAGTTCCAAAGCACTATAGAACTCTCCTGTTCTAGCCTTTTATGGTTACTCCCTCCCCAACACTACATAGGTCACTCACTCACCTGTTCTATATAGGGTGACTTTTTGTTCTTTTTTTTTTTTTCTTTCAAATGTCATACAAATGGAATCATACAGTACATAACTTCCTAAAACTGGCTTTTCTCTCACTCTGCCTAATACCCCCCTCGCATATGACCAGTTTGCTCTTTTTTTTTTGTTGCTAATAGTATCCCACTTTATAGATATGCACAGTTGATTTTATCCATTAACCCTCTGACGGACATTTGGGTTCATTCCACCTGTTATTTTGTTTTTTGGAAAATATAAATAGAACTACTACAAATGATGTTGTTGTAAACATTGGTTTTTAATTATCAAGGCTAAAATACTCAGGAGCAAGATTTATGGGTCATATGGTAAGTCTATGTGTAACTAATTACAAAAAAAAAACCACCAAATTGTTTTTCAACTTATCTGGCTATATCATTTTGTATTCGCCACCAACAATTTATGATCTCTCCACTTTGTCTGCATGCTTTCCAGCCCTTAACAACGTATTTCTTTTTAATTTATGTCATTCTAATATATGTGTGGGAGTATCATCTTATGATTTTAACTTGCATTTTCCCTAAAGCCTAATAAGGTCACACATATATTCTCATGTAACTTTTGGTCAACTGTATCTCTTTTTGTTTGTTTCAAAATCATTTAAATATACTACAATTTTCTGATTGTGGGATTTTTAAGAGTGTTCACTTCATATATTCTGAATACATTTTATCTATGGGATATGTAATTTTGCAAATAATTTTTTTTACTCAGCCTGTAGTTCATGTTCTTGTTTTCATTTTCTTTTCTCTTTTCTTTTTTTTTTTTAAAGATTTTATTTATTTATTTTGACAGAGAGAGATCACAAAGAAGTAGGCAGAAGAGGCAGGCAGAGAGAGAGAGAGAACGAAGGCAGACTCCCTGCTGAGCAGAGAGCCTGATGCGGGACTTTGATCCAGGACCCCCTGAGATCATGACCTGAGCCGAAGGCAGCGGCTTAACCCACTAAGCCACCCAGGTGCCCTGTTTTCATTTTCTTAAAGTCTCTTTTTCACCACAGAGCAAGTTTTTAAGTTTTGACAAATGGTAATTTATCTTTTCTTTTTTCTTTATGGATCATGCTTTTCAGTACTATATTTTAAGACTTCTCTGTATACTACTAACCTTACCACCATTGGATTTCCTCTTACATTTTTTCTTTTTCTTTATTTTTTTAGAAAATTAATTTATTTATTTTCAGAGAAACAGTATTCATTATTTTTTTACCACAACCCAGTGCTTCGCCCATGCAATCTGTGCCCTCTATAGATATACCCACCACTTGATACCCTAACCAACCCCGAACCCCCCCCACCACTTCTAAAAACCCCTCAGTTGTTTTTTTCAGAGTCCATAGTCTCTCATGATTCTCCTCCCCTTCCAATTTACCCTAATTCCCTTCTCCTTGCTAAGAACCCCTTGTTCCTCCATTATATTTGTTAGCTCCACAAATAAGTGAAACCATATGATACTAGTTGGACTTATTTCACTCAGCATAATCCTCTCTTCCAGTCCCGGTCCATGTTGCTACAAAAGTTGGAGTATTTCATCCTTTCTGATCGAACAGTCAACAAAACAAAGAGGCAACCCATGTAATGGGAAAAAAGATATTTGCAAATGACAATACAGACTAAGTAAGGTTGATATCCAGGATCTATAAAGAACTCCTCAAACTCACTAACACACACGAAAACAGGCATAACATATCCAAAATGGGCCAGAAGATATGAACAGACAACATCTCCAATCAAGACATACAAATGTTATCAGACACATTAATACAAAAAAATGTTCATCACTAGCCCTCAGGAGGATTCAAATTAAAACCACATTGAGATATCACCTTAGACCAGTTACTAATGGCCAAAATTAACAAAACAGGAAACAACATGTGTTGGAAGAGGATGGTGGAGAAAGGGGAACCCTCTTTCCACTGTTGGTGTGAATGCAAGTTGGTGCAGCAATTCCTTGGAGAACAGTGAGGAGATCCTCAAGAAATTAAAAATAGAAACTTCCCTATGACCCTGCCATTTGCACTCTGGGTATTTACCCCAAAGATACCATGTTGTAGTGAAAAGAAGGGCCATCTGTACCCCAATGTTTATAGCAGCAATGGCCACGGTCGCCATAACTGTGGAAAGAACCAAGATGCCCTTCAACGGACGAATGGATAAGGAAGATGTGTGGTCCATATACACTATGGAGTATTATGCCTCCATCAGAAAAGTTAAACATATTTATTGAAAGCTATTGGAATGCTCAGTTATTTTGAGTTTCGAGACACAAACTCAATATCATGGTGATTGGCTTCTCTTTCCGGCAATGAATGAGATGCTCTGCATGAGGACTTTGTATCGCAGATTAATAAACTGGTTGTGCTTAATGCAACTGTAGCTGTGCTGGTGAAGATTTCACATAAGATGAGGGCTTAATAAGTTAATTACTGTAAAAATCTATGGCCCTTTGGCATAGTCCATCAACCTTCCTATGATGTCCCTACTCTACTTTCTATTTTTATATATCCCATCCCCTTGAATACCATAGAGATCACAGAGAATTCTCATTCTCTGCTTTTGCAGGACTTCCCATGTATCATCATGCACTGATTTCTCTCTGCTGGCCTTAGCTTAGACTCTTTACTACATCTGGAATGAA